>NC_045600.1:22260075-22560075 GCF_009762305.2 Zalophus californianus
TCACACTCTTTCCTGCCAAATTAGCTTGCCTCAGTTGTCTTTTTCAATTTAGCTGAGGACTAAAGGTAAAATAAGAATTTTCCCTAGTTTGACCTAAAAATTAATGCAACTCCAATTAAAATAATAAGATTCCTTTTTAGAAATTAATCAGCTAATTTATAATATTTGTATGAAAGTCAGCTAAGAGTAGAAAAACAATCTCCAAGTAGAACACAGTTGAAAGAATTACACTACCAGATATTTTCCAACCAAGAACATGGTATTTCCTTTTATTTATTTAAGTCTTCTTTTAATAGGGTTTTTGTTTTAGGAGTTTTTTGTTTGTTTGTTTTAGTTTTTTTTTTTAAGATTTTTTTTTTTCCTAAAGATTATTTATTTATTCATGAGAGACAGAGAGAGAGAGAGAGAGAGGCAGAGGGAGAAGCAGGCTTCCCGCTGAGCGGGGAGCCCGATGCGGGACTCGATCCCAGGACCCCGGGATCATGACCTGAGCCGAAGGCAGATGCTTAACCATCTGAGCCACCCAGGCGCCCTGTTTGTTTTAGTTTTAATGTAGAACCCTTAAGTAAAAGATGCTAGATTTCTTACTGCTATCTCCTCAGTGTGGCATACAAACAATAGATTGGTAAGAAGAGGAAGACGGTTCTTTTTTCTGCCTTCTCATGTTCTTATCCAACAAGATAAAGGGGCTCCATTTTGAAGAGGAGAGAGAGAGGGTTTGCAGAGATGATGAAATCATGGAGGGGCCTTGTGTTCAATGCCCTTTCTGAATTTGCCTATAAGATTGATATCCAAGATTTGGGCAGATTTGCAACCTTGTCTGGAAGTTTTTGAATGCAGCAGCTCCACTGATGAATCCAGGCCATGGTGGCATGAGTATCCACTTGGGAGATCTCTTTCTCAATTTCCATAGTCCCCAAGTGACTTTGAGAATATTTTATGTCTTCTGAGGCTACGAGTAAAACCTGTATATTAGGTGGGAGGGAAAGCTAATATGTCACTCAGAAGATCACAGTGCAGAGTTGGAACCTGTGTCATCTGCATGGAGTGGATGAAGATATGACTGCATCTTTGTTGGAATTTAAATGCCAAAAAGCTGCAGAGGAAAAATTCCAGATGGACCAGTTGCCACCTGCCCAACAAGCACTGGGTATCACCTAAGCTGGGAAACAGGATGGGGACTTTAACTACAGATGCCAGCATGACCACAGAGGCCGAAAAGTGTGTTGCTTACTGTACGGTAGCATGAAGGGAATTGTGGAGTCAGCCAGAGGTTTAGAGCCAGGACCAAGGGTACAGGAAAACAGAGAACACTTTGAAGGGACTGAGGAGGCAGAAAATCCCAAATTATCTTCAGTTTTAAATGGAGAATGACTAAGTAATTACTGGACTGGAATAGAGAAAAACACAGAGGTGATTGAGTTTGCTTTGAAATTTCAAGGCTTAGTACAAAATACAAATGGTCACTCAAGACCTAAGTTCAATTCAATTATAAGAAGGAAGAAAACCTAGAGTTTTTCACACTTGAGTTTTGTGGGCCATTGAGACAATAGTGTGCCCATCTGAGATAGAGCAGTCAGTGGGGTCAGCTTTTAAACAGTTTTGACTCACAGAAAGTAGTTTGGACTTTGATGTGACCTAGAGAATAAATATTGTCAAGCAGAGGAGTAACAGGATCAGCTCTATTTTATAAATATTCTCTAGTAGGAATATGCATTATGAATTGAAGGAGAATGAATGATGTTTATAACACATCATGTAGGAAGCTTTTTAGAAATCTAAGCAAGAGATGATGAAGACTTAAATCAGAGACTTGAAAGTGAGGCTGGAACAGTAGGGTAGAAGATGTTTTTCAGTTTAGGGGCGACTGGGTGGCTCAGTCGTTAAGCGGCTGCCTTCGGCTCAGGTCGTGGTCCCAGGGTCCTGGGATCGAGCCCCGCGTCAGGCTCCCTGCTTTGGGGGAAGCCTGCTTCTCCCTCCCCCACTCCCCCTGCTTGCGTTCCCTCTCTCGCTGTGTCTCTCTCTGTCAAATAAATAAATAAAATCTTCAAAAAAATGTTTTTCAGTTTAGACTCATGCATGGTCAGAAGATGAGAAGCAAGAAGAGGGTCAGGTTTAGGGGCAGAAACATTGCATTCAATTTTGTACATGGATTTGAGAGGCCTTTGTAATACTGAAGTGAAGATTTGTAGTGGCAAGTTAAACGTGTAAGTCAGGAGCTTAGGGTAGTTTGAAGGCTAGAGATGAAGGTATGGTGGCTGATTAATTTTGGGGTGCAAAGAACTTCCTTAAGGACAGTTTCGGGAGAAATAACCTAGAAAGTCTAGTCTTCTCTGTTCTCCTGCATTGTGTGAGCAAGTAGTAACTTGTAAGGCCCTCTGATATTCCTTGCCACCAATATACCACCCAGATGCCTAAAGTCTGACTGCTAGAAATGTAGTCCTTTGTTTCAAAATGGTCTTTCACGTGGTCCATTTTTTAAATGCAAATAATTGTATAAGTGATACACCATTGAATTCTCTCATGTCTTGGTAAAAATAATTTTAGAAGGAAAATAGGAAAATACTAAAAAAGAAAGTGAGACAAAAGCGGATGGCTACAATTCTCTTTTTCATATTTTGGTAAAGTTTGCTCTGTGAATAAATCTTGGCACTACACCTCAGAGTCAAAGATCACTTCACGGAAATCCGCAATGTCTGGGATTTCAGTCACGATTTCAAACTTGTGTATTTTTATCTTCTGATGTGGGTCTTTTTCAGTGTAACCTCAGCCATGTCCCTGGCCCCATTTTTTCTGAAACACCCTCTTGAAGGCACGTCCTTAGTAGATAGTATATATACTACAACTTTGGTATATAGTCACATCTTTGGAGGCTCATTGTGGTCTCTTCTAGAAAGCTACAGAGCATTTGAATATGAAACCAAGTACAGTAATGGCCTTGCTCAATTGACCTGAGAATGGAGCTTTGGTGAGACAAAATAGCTATCAACTCTAGATTATTCCAGAAGTTTGTCACTGAGACACAGAAAAATTGAATAATTTCCCTAGAGACCCAACAAACTCTCAGAATCCCAGCTCATCCCATTTATCACAGCTATGAGAACTTGAGTGTCTCTGTGCCACAGTTTCTAAATATGTGAAATGAGGATAATAGAGTTAATTTTATAAGGTTGTTTCAAGAATTCAGTAGCATAACACATTAGATTAGCAATGTGCTCAGCACTTTATATGCAAGCGCTCTAAGAATTCTGGGTGTATAATGCTCATGGTGAATAGTCCAAAATGATGAGTCTCTGACCTTCATTCTTGTGCCGAGTTCACTGAAACGCACTTCCTTCTGAATGTCTCTGGATAGAAGGATGGGACTCAAAAGAAGGCACATGTGAAAAAGAAGAGACAGTCACATGAACCTGAAATGTTTGGAAATAAGGGGGATGAGACATGCACTAACTGGATAATTATGCATCTTCATATCATTCCTTCTTTCTGCTCAGCCAGTTGCACATCTGACAGAACCCCACTATAAGTGGAAAAAGATGAATCATTGCACACTGTGTCAGAGGGGGGATAAATCCAGACAGTGGCTGAAATTTCATATTGAAAATTACTTACTCTCGTCTCACAGTGGGCTTTGTGATTTTCTTGGGCAGCATCTTTAGTAGAGCATATTATATGTGAAGCATATCATCTCATTCCCATCAGCGAAATAACATTCTCTGGTGGTGTTTTGGGAAGGATGTGTAGATGTTAACCAAAACCACAAAGAAAGGATGTTGTCACTTTCCCGTGGCATGTAAGAAAAATATGGATGTTTTGATGTGTCCAGTTACATGCAAACTCAGCATAGCTAAGGAAAAGATCAGATTTCAAAGTACTACTGCACTGAGTAAATGAGGTGTGACTACAAAGAAAGTAATAAATTATGTCTTCAAGTGAAGCAGGTCACATCTGGTGTGTGTATGTACATCTGCACACGAGTGTTTGTGTGCATCCTTTTCAAGCATTTTTGCCTACCATTTAATTTAATATTGAAATAGTTCAATGGATTATAAAAACAACTCCCACACATTAATACTATGTTTTTAAATATCTTCTTGCTTGATTTCAAGTTGTTCATAAATGAGCATCTAGAAAACAGAATATCTGATGATAATAAATATATACATTTACATGTTTTTAAAAAAATAGTGTTTACTATGGGCATTAGAAGCTAGAACTTTGTACTCTAATTTCTGGAACCTCACGCTATCACCATCTCTTTTGAGGAATGAATTACTGAAGCTGTCTCTTTTATGAACATTTCATATTCATAAAGGGATGGCTTTCTCCTGGCAGGCCTTTTCCCCACTCAGCTGAACTGGAAGTCATTTTTCTGAAGAGAGTCCTACTATTGGAACAAACTGAACAAGAACTCACATCACACATAAAAAGCTTTTGGAAGAGACCTGGGATTGGCTCTGGAGTGGACATAATTCAAATGCAAATGCATTTCATCAGTGGTTTGCCTTGGATGCCAAATTTTGGGGCAAAAGGAGAACTAAAACTACCGATCATTTGCTCTTTTCTACCAATCAACAGAATGCGAGCAACACAACTAATATTCTTTTTTCAAACCAATGTTATAGGGAGGTTTGCAGAAAGCATTGTAATGCCCAATCCATCATTATAGAAAAACATTACCAGTGATACCCCATTAGTGTTTTTAATTGATTCAAACTTATAAAATTAAGGATAAAAAATTCAAAATATTTATGTATGATAAAAATTAAAATATACAATAAAAAGGATAAAATAACCTGTATCTAAAAACAATACTATTAAAATTTTTTATGTATTTCCTTCTAGATTTTTTGTTATTGTTTTTATTTTTTATTGAGTACTGTTTACATTGTTGTGGTTTAGCAACAAGCTTTTTTTTTATATACTTAATATCAGAGATATCTCTTCTTAACAATAACTTTTAGTGTTCGTATAATATTCCATAATGTAGCTATGCTCAAATTTACTTACCTGTTTCTTCTAGGAAAATTAGACATTTAGGCACTTAAAAAATAGACCTTTGGGGGAGTTATTTCCTTATGATAGATTCCCTAGAAGTGTGATTAATAACTCAAAGGTTAGGAACATTCGTTAAGGCTTTTGATAAAGATTGTAAAGAGGCTTCACACCCCAAAATAGTGTACATAAGAGTCTGTTTCTACAAAATCTTACCATACCTCTTAGTTCTTTCTAATTTCCCTAAACCAACAGTTTTCACCTGGATGTGATTATTGCCCCTCCCCACAGGAAATGTTTGACAAATCTGGAGACATTTTGTTTTACACAACTAGGGAAGTGCTACTAGGGCTAAACATCCTACAGTGCACAGGACAGCTGTCCACAAACAAAAAACTATCTGGCCCAAAATGTCATGACTCCTTTCTTGTTGAAAATTAATTGTCTTGATTATTTCAATAGGAACAGGCTGGTTGAGAAGAAATGCTAAGAAAGATCTTCCAAGTGTAGGGAGTTGTATAAAAAAAAAAAAATACCAACATATCTTCAGATACTGTCAAATGTCGCTTAATGGATAAAGTAGCCACCAGCTGAGAACTACTGGTTTACATTGATCAAAATGCCTTGCTCTTAGTTGATACTTAATGAATAGTTATTGCTAAATGTATGAATTATTTCAATTATGACTTTATTGAGGTATTAGTTCTTTCCTTCTTCCTAAAAATAGTAGCTCACAAATTGAAATGCAATTTATCTACTTAGATGAAAACTGAACAATAAAAAAAAATCCAAATTGTTGAAACACACAAAAATTAGTATGTTTAATAAGTGATGAAACCATCCAGCATTCTTGGTAGACAAATAAGTAGGGTTTTTCCAGAAAGAGAAGCTGAAGTTCAGGAATATGGGCTGATTTGTCCAAGGTCACATAATAATTTCCATGCTGGAACTAAATAGAACCTTCTTCTCATGGAGGACACAGGTAGAGCCATCTTCACATTTATCATTTCACCAGTATCTTTTCCCCACAGCTGTATTCCCTGCTATAGAGAAGTCCCATTGAGAACAAGGACTGGATCTTACATCTACTTATATTTTGCACCGTGCCACGCACTGGGGAATATGTATAAAATGTTTAAATGAATAGCAGAACAAATGTGATTTAAATGAATAATGTTTCCATTTACTCAGGATCTAATTTCCTCTCGATGTCTAATCAGAATCCTTATCTTTCAGCTGCCATAGATCACAGCCATCATTAACCATGATGGAGATTAGCCAAAGCTGTAGATTTATGGTTCTGGGAGTCAACAAGTTACAAGTTTCTGTCTGCACTCCAGATGGTGTTTTGGATGGATGCTCCATGAAGTTGTTATTTAGAAGCCTGGCAGCATCCTTTGCAAAGTGGGGAGTCACAGTTGGCATTCCTCTTTTTAGCATTTTGTTGCCTAATAGATGGTCTCAAATTAATTATGTGCCAGGGTCTGGGCAGCAAAAATGGAGACCAGCCTTGCCCCAATAGGCTTTGGTGAGACTACTTGGCTGACTGTCTGTTTCCTTGATATTCAAGTCAACAAATACCTATTGAGGCTATACTCTGTGCAAGGCACTTGCCTAGGCCCAGTAAGAGATAGAGCCATGGTATAAGATGTATCACCAAGCATTAAAATGAGCTCAAAATTAGCATAAACCAAAGGCAGGATGTAATTAGAAGTATGAGTATGAGCTTGTGGGGACAGAAAGGAGAAAGATCAAGATCAGTTGAGGAATTAGGAAACACAAAGAAAGAATCGGCCTTTGATCTCCGCATTGAAGGATAGATGAGTTTTTGATAGGTAAAGAGAAATTCAGGAAGTAAGATGAGCAAATTCACAAAGATTAGGAAGTGTAGGATATGTCCAGTATATAATAATAATAATAATAATAAATAATGTGATAGTTAATGTGCATTAAGATCTTATAATTTTTAAATGTATTTTCTAAACTTCATATTCTTTTATGTGAAAAATGGAAATCGGAAGGGGAGATGAACCATGAGAGACGATGGACTCTGAGAAACAAACTGAGGGTTCTAGAGGGGAGGGGTTGGGAGGATGGGTTAGCCTGGTGATGGGTATTAAAGAGGGCACATTCTGCATGGAGCACTGGGTGTTATATGCAAACAATGAATCATGGAACACTACATCAAAAACTAATGATGTAATGTATGGTGATTAACATAACATAATAAAATAAAAAAATAAAAATCATTAAAAA
The DNA here is from genome assembly GCF_009762305.2 of Zalophus californianus. Classification (NCBI taxonomy): domain Eukaryota; kingdom Metazoa; phylum Chordata; class Mammalia; order Carnivora; family Otariidae; genus Zalophus; species Zalophus californianus. The sequence continues at coordinate 22,267,327 of NC_045600.1, forward strand.
AGAAAGAAAGAAATAATAGGAAAAAATGGAATAAGTTCCATTTATTCAATAGGCACAGTGCTTAGGGCCCATAATACTTTTAAGAACCCATGAAAATGTTTTAATTTCTTTTTCACAATCAGAAGGAAAAATAATACAATCTATCCTGGATTACGTTTGTCTTTACACTGATGCAGTCATAAAATAAAATTTTTTAATATTATTTTCATGGTGGAAGGGCCCACAACAGACATAATGTGTTACAGAACAGAATTATCCTTGATGCCTCTCATTTGTTTCAACCTCAAAAGTATTTCTAAATCTTTCCTTTTTCTCCATTTCCATTGTATGAGACAAAGACAAGCCACCAAAAGCTCTTGTAGGGGTTATAATATGAGCTCTTGACCAGGTCCTTGCTTTCCTTCTTACCTTCTAAAACCTACTTTCTACACAAAAGTTCCAGAGCTTCCTATTACACTAAAAATACAATTTCATCTTCTGATCTTAGCCAAAGGTCCCTGGTTATCAGTCATAACTCAATCTGTATTATCTTCACCATGACCACAGCCATGATGACCTAACTGTGCTGGCCTTTTCTCTACTCATGGGACACATTTGCCTCAGGGGCTGTTCACTTTAGATTCTCTCAACCTGTAATACTTTCACCTCCCCTAGTTTTACATGACTTTTTGTTTTCCAATATTTAGATCTCAGTTCCTACGTGACCTCTTCAGAGAGTTCTTCATGGCCACAAAATCAGATGCTTCTGTATGTTACCCCATTTTAATTTTTAAAATGGCATTTATCAATATGTGAAATTCAAATGTATATTTATTTGTGGATTTGTTTATTGTCTTTCTTCCTTGACCAGAAGGTGAACTTCATGAGAAGAACAATCATAGTATCCCCAGAGTTTAGAAAAGTACCAGGCAGATAGTAGACACTCAATTATGTAAATATCCAGGAGATAGAAATTCATTGTTTACTACATACATGGCATTGAGGTTCAGTGTGGAATAAAACAAATTTGGTTTATGCCCTCATGGAGCTTACAGTCTAGTGATTTAAATTTGTTGTCTAAATAAGTCCTCAAAAGACAAAACTTAGAAACTATTATATCCCATTTTCCCCAAGGCTGACACTGGGGCTAGAGAAATTAATTCTTGTGGTCAGCTGGGACTTGAACCCAGGTAGCTCATGTTCAGAATTTGTCTCCTGAATACAACATTAAATTCCTGTCAATAATAAGCATACTTGTCCCAAGTTTAGGTAATGGTTAGATAATGTAAAGCTAGAAATTTTGAAGTGCCTTGGATACCAAGCCTGGGAAAGTTGTTCTTAAGTGAGAAGACAATGAATAGTTGTTGAAGGTTTTAAACAGAAGTGGGCTTTAGAAAGGATGTCCTGAGAACAGTAGGGAAGATCAATAAAAGCAAGGGAGCCTGGGGATAGAAGAGTTAGAAGGCTATTGCTATGGCCTGTCAACACTCACCATATTTTAGGAACTTAATAGCAGTTCAAAATTGTATGTTGTTTGCACACATTTCCCTAATAACAGCTGCTGGATGAAGGAAGGTTCATTTTATGCATTTATTGAGGACAACTCTCAGGCAGAAAACTCTCCAATTCTATTCTAGAAACATCTATTTCAGATATTTTCAAATGAAAATTACCAGTAGCCTCTGTACCCAAAGATGATTATAGCTATTCTTTATAACAATTATCAGCTTGTGGCCACAGATAATGTTAACTGTATCCTTGCCGTCTTGAAAGAGCTTTGTATTCCCTGCTCCAGATTGACTACAACTGCCCAACATTTAGTCATTCATTTCTTAATTCATTAATCACACATTTATTGAGCACACTGTGTGTTCAGGAATGCCAAGCTCCCTGTGTAATGAGGGAGATAGTCTTAATCACTGATGAAGGAAATTCTCTTGAATCTATATTAACTATACCCAGAATAAGAAACTTCTCCCGTCTCCACTTATTACCACTCTGATCATCTCTTCTCACTTGGTTTCTTCTAGTAGGCTTATAATTAATCTCTCTGCTTTTACATTTCTCCCCTATTCTCAACATAGCAACCAATGACTCATAAAATGTAAGTAAGATCATGCCACCCCTCTGTTCAAAACCTGCATTGGCTCCCCACTATACTCAAAGATTTAGTCAGACCTTAAAGAGGCCTACCAGGTTCCATGTAATCGCGGATCTTTTCTCCTACTGCTCTTCGCCTTACACACCCATCTCATTCACTCTGCTTCAGCCACAGTGACCTCTTTAAATATCCCATACATGCTCTCATCTTAAGGCATTTGCACTGCTAATGTTTCCTAGCATCTACCAACTCCTAACATCTTACATAATTTACTTTTTATAATACATTGTCTGTCTCCCTCACCTTTGCATCCCTTCACAAGGTCAAGGTCTTACTCTGTTTTGTTCGCTGCTGATTTCTCATGCATCCAGAACAGTGTTGACACTTAGCAGATTGGATGAATAAATAAATATGCACATATTCGGTGCAACATGGTGACCTCAAGGAACAAAGTGTTCATGAGAATAGATCAAAGAGCAGACTCAACTGGAAAGAACTGTGGAGAGAATTCTGAGAAAAAAATACCCACCTTAAACCAAATATCCAATATTCTGGTTCACTGAGACACATCTGAAGATAAGAGTGATATTTAACATTATTGAATATTCCCACATCAGAGAGGAGAAGGCCCCTTAGACTAGATAAATTCCAAACACTCTTCACTACCTGCTACCCTTCTATGTGTGCACCAATTCCATTTATAGCTGACTCATCACAGTACTTTCATCTTAACAATGGAGGTTTATTTTCCATTGCGAATAAACAGGAATTTGGCTTACTGTGCTGATGATTATTTGTTCATCATCCTCAGTGTTTTTTAGTTATGACTTAGGTTAGAGGTGGCCTATCCGCATTATATAAAACCTTAAACTGTTATTAGTAGAACAAGTATTTGTTGACCTCTTTAAATGTAAACAATCTGGTAAAAGTAGTATTAATCTAGTAATTTCTTGGAATCAATATTTTATTAAGTCTTTTCAACCAAGAACTGAGAGAGAAGGTACTGGTGGAGTAAGGAAGGTGGGATGGAAGACAGGTAGAGTATGGGGTGCTATTTGAAAATGATTACCTTTCAAGGAATATCAAAATAAGGTGTATGTGTCTGTGTGTGTGTGTGTGTGTGTATGTTGGAGGGAGGGGGGTTGGGGAGTGTAGGGCTAGGTTAAAAGATGTCAGTGAGGCCAAACGAGAAGAGTTCCCAGAGGGGTGGGAAACTGTGGTGACACTGAAGACAATTCTTATCTACTACACAAATTAGTTTGAATCCAGCCTCGTCCTAGGCCTGGAGTGCAAGGAGCTTCTTAATGGAGTGGACAGAGCACTAGGTACTGAGACTTTGTCCTTAGCTTCACCCCTTTCTATTTCTGTCACCTTGGACTGTGGTTTCTTCATCTACATAACAGAGATAATAATGTCTATCTTCTCTCTAAATGTTAGGATCAAATGCACTAAGCAAAGGAAAAACTATGTAAAACATCTAGAAACTTAAGAAGGTGCTTCCCAGACGAGAGGAAGAAAGAACATCAGAACCACCTAAAGGGTTTTTTTTGCATGACACTAGCTCCCTCCCCAAACCCTCAGTTGTTTATTTCCCTGACACTTTGATTTTTTAAAATTATTATGATAGATTTCAATATATACAAAAGTAGAAGGAATACTGTAATAACTTGCCATTACCATAATCTAGCTTTATCGATTATCAGTCTATTGCTAACTTGTTTCATCTATATCTCCCTACCATCTACCCTTGCCAGTTATTAATTTTTATAGCTTTACTGAGGCAATATTTGCATAATATAAATGCATACATTTTAAGTGTATAATTCAATGAGTTTTTGTAAATATTTAAAATTATGCAGCCATCACCAGAATATAGTTTTAGAATACTTCTATCACCCAAACAAGTTCTCCCTTGTCTGAATGCAACCAATTCCTGCTGCCACTCCCAGCCCCTCTATCAGGTTAAAGAAGTTTCTTTCTATTACTAGTTTGTTGTGAGCCTTATCATGGTTGACAGTTGAATTTTGTCAAATGCATTTTTATACATCTATTGGGATGACCTTTTTTTCCCCTTCATTTTATTTGTTATCATTTACTACAATAACTGTTTTTTGGAAAGTTAAGCCAAGTTTGCAGTACTGAGATAAATCCCACTTGGTCATAGTGGATAATTCTTTTCAATATGTTGTTAATTTTTTAAAGGATTTTTGCATCTCTAAGAGGGATATTGGCTTCACAGAATGAGTTGGAAATTGTATTTTTCTCCTCTATTTTCAGAAAGAATTTGTAAATGTTTGCTATTATTTATTCTTTTTTTTTTTAGTATTATTTATTCTTAAAATATTTACTAGAAATCACCAGTGAAAGCCATCTGGACTTGGGCTTTTCTTTTTGGGAAGTTTTGTTTGTTTAAGTTCTTATTTAAATTCCAGTTAACATACAGTGTGATATTAGTTTCAGGTGTACGATTTAGTGATTCCATACTTACATACAACACCCAGTGACCCTCATAACAAGTGCACTCCTTAATCCCCATCACCTATTTAACCCATTCCCCCCACCTACTTCCCCTCTGGTAACCATCAGTTTGTTATCTATAGTTAAGGTTGCTTCTCTCTCCTTTTCCCTATGCTCCTTTGTTTGTCTTTAAGTGGCTTTGCCATTCCCAAGCAGTGTTGTCTCTCTCTCTGCCTCAGTAATTGGCAATACTCCAGATGGTAGCTGTTCTGAGATTTTTCATTAATTGCATTTCTTTGTTGTTGTTGTTACATGCCCACTTATCGTGTAATTCTTATTGAGTAAATTGTGTTTTTTGTATCTTTTTAGAAATGTTTCCTTTTCATCTAAGTTGAAAACTTGTCAGTATAAAGTTGTTCATAGTATTCCCTTTAATCTTCGTATCTGTAGGATTGGTAGTGATGTCTCCTCTGAAAGGCTTTCCTGATTTTGTTAATGTGTGTCTTCTCCTTTTTTTTTTTATATTAAAAGACCGTTTGTTGATTTTGTTAATTTTTTAAACAACCACCTTTGGTTTCATTTATTTTCTCTACAACTGTACTGTTTCTCTGTCTTGATTTCTGCTTTTATCCTTACTATTTCCTTCTTTCTTCTTGCTTTGGGTACAGTTTATTCTTCCTTTTCTAGTTTTCTAAGTTGCAATCTTAAGTTATTGGTTTAAGACCTTTATTCTTTTCAATAGAGGTGTTTAAAACTACAAATATCCTCTAAGCATTGCTTTAGCTTCATCCAATAAACAGTACATTGTGTTTTCACTTGTAATTGTTCAAAATCATTTTATTTTTCCTTAATATTTTTTCTTTGATCCATGTGTCATTTAGAAATATTTTGCTTAATTTCCATATATTTGGGGATTTCCAACATTTGGGTTATTTCTAATTTAATTTCTATTGTAATTGGATAACATACTTTGTGTGATTTTAATTTTTTTAAATTTTTAAGTTTTTTTAAAGATTTCATTTATTTGAGAGACAGAGAGAGAGAGAGAGAGAGCACATGAGTTGGGGAAGGGGCAGAGGGAGAGCATCTCAAGCAGATTCCCTGCTGAGTGGGGAGCCTGATGTTGGGCTCAATCTCATGACCCATGAGATCATGACCTGAGCTGAAACCAAGAGTTGGTCACTTAACTGACTGCATCACCCACGTGACCCTAATTCTTTAAAATTTATTGAGACATGTTGTATAACCGACCATATGATTTAGCTGAGAAATCTTAGAGAATGTTCCATGTATTCTTGAAAAGAATGTCTATTCTGCTGTTCTTTGGTGGAATTTTTTATAAATCTCACTTGTTAATCTGTTTGATACTGTTGGTCAAGTCTTCCCTGTCCTTGCTAATTTTCTATCTTATTGTTCTATCAGTTATGGAAAATGGACTATTTGTCCCCAAAAGTTTTTGTGGCATTGTCTATTTCTTCTTTCAGTTCTGTCAAGTGTTGTTACTTCATGTACAGGCATACCTCATTTAATTGTGCTTTGCTTTACTGTGCTTTGTAGATATTGCATTTTTTATAAATTGAAGATTTGTGACAACTTTGTGTTAAATCAATCATACCATTTTTCCACAGTATTTGCTTACTGCATGTTTCTGTTCACATTTTGGTAATTCTTGCAATATTTCAAATTTTATTATTATGATTATATTTGTATGATGATCTGTGATCAGTGATCTTTGATGTTACTATTGTAACTTTTATATGCACTGGGAAACCAAAAAATTCATTTGACTTACTCTATTGTGATATACTTTTACAGTGGTCTGAAATCAAACCCACGATATCTCCAAGGTATTTCTATATATTAGGGCTGTGTTTTTAGGTGTATTTATACTTACAATTGTTTATTTTCCTGATGATAGATCATTTCTATCATTATTAAATGTCTGTCATTGTAGGGACATTTTGTGTGAATTAAATCTTGTTATATAGCCACTCCAGCTCTCTTATAATTACTATTTCATGTTTTCTTTTTTTTTCTTTTTTACTTTCAAACTATTTGTGTCTTTGAACCTAAAGTATATGTCTTATAGACAGCGAATAGTTGTGGGTTTTTTGTTTTGTTTTGTTTTGTTTTTGTTTCCTTGTTTGTTTTGGTTAATCTGTTCTGATGACCTCTACCTTTTAGTTGGCAGGTTTAATCCACTAACATTTAATGTAATTATTGACCAAGTCATATTTACATCTGGTATTTTGCTACTTGTCTTTAATATGTCTTATGTCTTTTTTCCTCTTTCTTTGTTCCTTCTAATTTTTTGTTGTTGTTGTTAAACATTTTTTCCGTGTATATTATAGTTATTTCATTGGTTTTATCCCTAATTTTTTTAAATTCTTTTTTTGATGATATCTCTAGGGGTTACAATATGCATGTTAATTTATCAAAAGCTACATCAGATTAATATGAATGTAATTCTAGTAAAATCCAGATACAGCCCACTTCATCCCTGCTCCTTTCAGCTATTATTGTTATGTAAATGTTATAAAGCCAACAGTACAGTTACTGTGTTATAGTTATTGTTTATGAAATTTTAAGTCTGTTTTTAACACAGTTAATATATATATTCCTTTATGTAGTCTTTAATATTTATGCATATATTACCTTTTCCACTGCTTTGAGAGTCTTTGAGTGGATACTTCATGATACTATTTCCTTTTCTTCAGCCTGAAAATTTTATTTTAGAATTTCTTATAAGGCAAAGCACCTAACAAAAATTTTGCTCATTCTTTGTTTGCTTTAGAATGTCCACATAAAAAAGAATTCTTCTTTTTAAAGATTTTTACCATTTATTTGAGAGAGAGAGAGAGACAGAGAGAGACAGAGAGCACGAGTGGGGGAGGGGCAGAGGGAGAAGGAGAAGCAGACTCCCCACCGAGCCATGAGCCTGAGGCAGGGCTCGATCCCAGGACCCTGGGATCGTGACCTGAGCTGAAGGCAGATGTTTAACCAACTGAGCCACCCAGGTACCCCTAAATAGAATTCTTAGATAACAGCTACTTCTTCAGTACTTTCACTATGTCATTTCATTGTGTTCTCAACTCCATCATTTTTCTAGACTCAAGCTTTTCTTTTCTTTTTTTTTAAGATTTTATTTATTTGTTTGAGAGAGATGGAGAGAGCCAGAGAGCACAAGCAGGGGGAATCACAGAGGGAGAGGGAGAAGTAGGCTCCCCGCTGAGCAGGGAGCCAGATGTGGGGCTCTATCCCAGGTCCCTGGGATCATGCCCTGAGCCAAAACAGATGCTTAACTGACTGAGCCACCCAGGCCCCCCCACAACTGCAATATTTTTTATGAAAATTCAGTCATTTAATTGTATTTTTGTTCTCTGAATGTGGTGATTTGTTTTTCTTCTTGATGTCTTTAAGATGTTTCCTTGGCTTTCTTTACCAGGATGTGTTGAAGTATAAAACTGGGGGTTTTATATTCTATTTGGGATTTGTTGAGTCTTGTATCTTTAGATTGTTTTTCATTAGATTTGGAACACTTTCAACCATTTATTTAAATATTTTATGCCTTTTTCTATGACCCTTCTCTGTTTGGTACTTCCATTGCACACATATTGATATGCCTTGATATTGTCCCACAGAGCTCTTAGGCTCTGATAATTTTTCTTCAATCTGAATAAATTCTGTTAATATATCTTCAAGTTTATTGATTTTTCTGTTACCTTAAATTTGTTATTTAGTATTCTTACTGAATTTTCATTTTCTGTTGTTTTACTTTTCAACTCCCAAATTTCCATATTTTAAAGTTTCCATTTGTTGTAACAGTTCTACATTGTTGGCTTATTGTCATCATTCTTTCTTTTAATTCTTTAAACAGAATTTCATTAGTTCTTTGAACATAGTTATAAAGCAACTCCTTGGAAGTCTTTATTTAAGTCCAAAATGCGGGCCTCCTTAGAGACAGTTTCTTTTCATTTCTTTTTCCTGAAAATGAGATATACGTTTTGTTTCTTTTCATGTTTTATAATTTTTTTGGCAAAAATTGAACATTTAAAAAATTGAACATTTTAGGTAATATATTGTAGAAACTCTGGATTATAATTCCACCCAAATTGTTGCTGCTGTTGCTTGTTTGTTTAGTAACTTGCCTGGACTATACCTGCCGAATTTGTTTCTCCATGTTGTATGATTATTGGTATCTCTATTCAGTTTTTTTTTTTTAATTCTTGTTTTTCATTTTAAGCCTAATTTATTAGGGGTCGTGTCTCTATTTCTGCATATCTTAGTAGTCAGCCAGTGATCGGTAGGAGGTTGTGCTCAAACACCTCAAGACAATTCCACCCTGTGTCAATGGATATGTTTGAGTTAGTAAGTGCATTCAAAGTTCAGGCATTTTAAAATTTGCCCAGATTTTACTTTTCTCTGAGTTCTCTGATGTTTCCTGTACAGTTTTAGTAGTATGAAGATAAGCCAAAGATGTGTAGATAACTTAGGGTCTCTCTAGTCTCTCCTGTGCAAATGTGTGGAGAGGTTATCAAGACTCTATGGATGCTTTATTTCCAGTATCTCCCTGTAAAATTTCTGGCTAGTTTGCTGTTTATCCCAGCGAGGAATTCAGCTTCAGGCTTACTGAGCCTCTGGTCTTCCCAATTCATTTGCCACTGAAATTTATTTGCTTCCCAATTCACAACTGTTATAAACCCATTGGCTGTGGAATCTTTCTGTGTTCTGATCCAAATGAAGGCATTCCCCTCTAGCAACAAAGCTGTTTGTTTTATACATTGCTTCGCATTGGTGGAATCACTGTGCAGATTGAGCTGGGGTGAGGGATGGAAGTAGTTCCAGAGAGGAATGTCACAGATCCCCACTGTTATTATACAGAGTTCACTTTTTTCTTTTCTTTCTTTCTTTCCTTTTTTTTTTTTAAAGAATACGTACTTCTTAATTTGGTGTATTATTTTGGTCAGTTTCCATAACCCTGAAATTTTTTCCAGTTTTATAATTTTTTTGGTCGAGACAAAATTTACTGAGCACTTTATTCTCCTATACCAGAGTCCAGCCTCTATCTAGATTTTTATATGCCTCTCTTCCCTATTTTGAACATTGCTAGTATGGGCAATTCTTGCTGACTGAGATGTTCCCTATCCTTAAAATTTGTGTTCAAGTGAGCAAAATATGTGATCATATGTGTGGATATATACAGCCTTAGAAAAGACATTTTTAAGAGGGAAATTCCTTGCATGGATCTGGATAGCACAAGTATACACATATGAATGTACTTTCCTCTATACCCTCATTACCACCTAGGTTCCACTAATTTCTCTTTATTTTTTTAAAATTTATATGGAATGGTAAAGAAATTAAGTGAAGAGGTGAAAAAATATCTGCCTACTTGTCAATTAAAATATTTTTTTTCTGTCTAGTGTGATCAACTCTACTGGTTTGCACAGAAATAAAATTGCACTAAAATTTCTACCTCTTAGGAAATGCCTCAGTTCCAGACATATTGGGAGAGTTGGTCACCCAGAACCCAGAATATTCTTTTATAAGAGTACTAGCCACGTTGTATCATTGTTTTTTGCTTACTTTACAGTTGTCTCAGTTAGCTATTTTCTGGAGAGCAATTACATAACAAACAACCACAAAATAAAACCACACATACAAAATCAAGCCTTTATTTCTCACCTAAGTGTCTGATGGTTACCCTGGAGTTCAGTTAATTTAGTCTGGGCTCACCAGGCTTGGCTGCAGGTTCCAGATTACATTCAGATCCAGGGCCCATAGGTTACTTGCGTGTGTTCTTCTTATGGCATTGAAAAAAATATCAGAGCATTAGCTCAACTGTCCAATCAATTTCAAGCTTTTGCTTATATCATGTCTGCAACCATTCCACTGGCCAAAGTAAATAACCTGACCAGCACAACATTCATGTGATGGAGAAATATACCATGCTTCTATTCTGAGGATCAGCAAAGTTACATGACTGAGGGTATGGATACAGAAGTGGTCAAGTATTAGGAACAATAGCATAAACTTCTACCTTGTTTCCCCCAAACCAGCCTGAGCATAGAAAACATGCTCTATGTCTAGGTTATAGAACTGGTTCAGGCACTTAGTAGCCATGTGCCCTTAGGCAAGTTACTTTGCAGCTTTATATCTAAATTTTCTCATCTATAAAATAAAGATAATAATGGTATCTCTTTCACAGGATTGTTGAAAATATTAAATAAGATTATCCAGGTGAAGCACTTAGTGCTGTGCCTAGCATAAAGCCTCACACCTCCTGGCATACAATAGGAGGCAAGAAAATGTTTGTTGAATGAGTGAAGAGATATATGAAATGGAAAAGAATCTCAGAAATATGCAAATGAATATTTTAAATTGTTGGGATAATATATAATTTAGACTTGGGATTGGGAAGGCCAGCTGGAAGAGTGAACTAGGGCTTAGTTGTGGTGAAAGAAAACATATTGGATGATTGCCCCTGGGTAGAATTAAGGCACCTATCCAGCTAATCAGACTTTATAATAAATAATTTCATTCGACAAGGAAAAGTTCTAAATATTGGCCAGTATCTATTGCAGTAAGTACTCCTGGTGCTGCAGCTGCAGTGCAGTTCCATGTGAGCTTAGCTTCACCTCATGCCCACTTAGCTGACCTCAGTGTATGTCACGCACCTTTGTGTTTCTCTTTGAGGGCTTTTTACAACATCATGGGAACACATACCAGAAGTAAGGGGAGTTATTGCTCCTGGGACAATCCTCAATCAATGGGCATAAGAGTGCATGGATAAATGTTTCAGCCTCCCGTACTTAAGAAGATATTTCATAAGCTAATCAGGAAGTATCAGCAGAATTGATCCCAGGGTGTAGAAAACATCCCTATATCAGCTTTTACTCCTTCATTTTCTAACTCTTTCCACTCTGTGTTTCATAATTCCTGGGATTATTCCTAAGTAAACTTACTGTATACTCTCTCAGGTTCTACTTTCTGGGAAATCTAAACTAAGGCACACATATTTTTGACCTTTATTTTTTTAACTACAGTCTGCCCTCCCCAAATCTGCCCTGTGCTCCTACTTGGGACAAATATTCTTATTTAAGAGTTAGTTTATTCAGTCTATTTTACCTATCAAAATTTTGTTGAAGCTCAACTGGCAACATTTTGTGTTATGAAAACTGTAGGGTTTATTTTTGTTTTCAAAATGCAAATCCAATTATGATATGAAAATTATAGTGTTGAAATGATTTTTCAACTTATAAAGGCACCTTGGGAATGCTGATATTCTCTTCAAGGAAGTGTCTTCTCCCTGGTTAAGATTTAGCAATCTATATGATCACATTTATACCTTTCTGAAAACATTGTTCTGGAGCACAAGAAAAATACTTTGATGTTTTCTGGCAAATTGTTGACCCTGGGGAATACATAGCTATAGGAAGCACTAAATGAAATAATCTTTCTTTAAACAGAATCCTTTCTGCAAGCATATTTCAATACTCTTTCTGGTAAAAGTTCAAAATTCTGTCTTTAGTTTTCATTGTGGTCTTTGCATATGGATTAATCCATAGAAATTCTATAACTGGAAGCCAATCTATAATGAATTTTCTTAACAAATAAATAAGGTAACTGAAAAGGAAATAATTTCCTTGAGAAATTATCTTGAGAAGGGATGGTTTCCCAAAGCTCCTCAACTAATTGTAACTAGAATCCCAAACTGAATTCTTTAGCTGGTCTGTGTTCCATATTTTCCCAACTGACTTTTATGCCTTAAACATTCCCAGTTTAAGGGGAACTTGCACAAAAGATACACTCTCTTTACATAATCATACTTCAGGAACTCTCTGTTTTGTCTACTGTAAAGTTTTCTTTTTGTATTTTGCACTGAGTCTCTTGCTAACCTATTGGGTTTTCAGCTGCTTTGTTTCCTGAGTCCGCCCTCAGCTGGGATGTTGCCCTTGATGCCATCTAACCCCTCTCCTTCTGAAATTCTAGGTAGTCCCGGTGCCTTAGCACCTGAAGAAGAGGGACCTTACTCATAAATTCATACTTATTGATTATCAAAGGAAATAAACAAGTGAGAGGTCTCTTTTTCCATCTTTGATGTTTTGCTTCAGATTCTAACCTGAAAATCATCTATAGATACCAATCTTAACTTTCTCATCCTTTCTATATTCCTGCTCATAGACAAAGAGTCTCTGTTTGATCAGTTTAGAAGAATGAGGTAAACATGTCACCATGCTCCTTAATCTCCCTACCTTCTCACCTTGGAGTCTGTCTAACTGTAGAATGCCCAAGTTCTGCTTTGCTCTTTTATTATGAGAGAGGCCCATTTTTGTTCACTGCTGCCAGTGGCTTTGATTGAGAAAGTTTGGGTAATTCTTAGAAACTGCATCAGGTAGCCTTTCATTGATCTGCATTTGAACCATGTTCTCCAATAGCTTTATCCACAACAAAGGAGAGGTCTTGACTTCTATATCCTTGATTCATGCACTTATTGATAACTTGTTCCTAAAATCAGAAAGAAAAATCCCAACACAATCTCCTAAAATCCCAATGGTAAATAAGAAAGGGCTTTTTTAAAAAAACGTTAGGAACACAATAACTTCAACAAAGACAATAGTCATGGGAATGATTAATAAAAATAAGAATAACTTATTAATAAGAACAGTAAATGATTAATGCATATGAAAAATGACAATAAAAGTCAATGTTTAGTTGATCAAGATTTCCGAAAATTACAATATCCTGTGGGTTAAAGGTGTAATTGGGTAAATGTAGTTATTTAAGTGGAAGGAGATGAAAATAATCCAGAAACCTCAGTATCATATACTACTATTTTAGTACTTAATATTAAAAGATACCGTAGTATGTACTTTAAAGCACTCATTTACTAAAATGTTGAAAGAGCCTTTTTATTATTATCTTACCACATTTCTCAAAAGTAATCTTAGTTCTTTCAAAAATTCTTTGATTCTAGAATTAAAACAAATATCTTATTTCTACATATTTTAAAATAGCCCTTTAATTTCTGCAACTAATGTTGCAATATGAAATGGCAGAGCTCCTGGTCTCATGACTGTCTAACTACATGTATTGGTAGAATTGAAGGTGGTGGGGACTGATTTGAGTTTAATGTACAGATATTTTTGAACTAAGTCTATGATCTGAGTACATTTTAAAGTTTCCAAACATTTTGCATCTTCACTTATTTATTTTAATGCAGGTGTTATTTTTATTGATTTAATTTAATCAAATTTAGTTAGAGAATATGATTTATAATGTTTTTTCTTAGAATTTATCAAACCTCGCTATTGGTAATTTTTGTAAGTATTCCATGAGTACCTAAAAATAATGTACATTTTGTTTATAGATATAAAGTTCTATTAAAAATCTGTTAGATCAGTTTTGTTAATTTTATTATTCTAATTTGCTATATTTACTAATTTTTATTTGTTTCATATACTGGTTTCTGAGAGAAGTGGTATAATCCCCCTACTCAGTTGTGGGTTTGTCAATTTTTCTATATAATTATGTCATTTTTGCTTTATATATTTTGATTTCAAATTAGTGCATATAAATTTGTGATAATTAAACCTTCTTGGATTTTTCCTCCATCACTATTATTGATTTTTAATTTAAATTATAACTTTTTTGCTATTATCATAGCTATATCAGCTTTTTTTTGATTAGCACTTGCCTGATATAACTTTTAATATCCTTGTGATTTTAACTTGTCTGTGTGATTTTTTTTTAAGTAAAAACTGTTGGGCTATATTTTTTTTAAAGTTCATTTGGTTACTCTGTTTTCTGACCTGAAAATTACCACATCGTAATCACTAATATGTCTGCAGTGTCACTAATATGACTACTTTAACTCAAGCTTACTCTTTATTCATCTTTTTTTTAACCTTTACTTTTCTCTACCCTTAGTTTCTCTTGGAATAATAATTTACAAAAATTCTCTTAATTTTCCTCTGCATATTTTCTTCACATAGGAGTTATAATGTTTCTAATCTATTAATGGTTATCTTAGTTTTTCACACACATATTTATATGTTTCCTTTCTACTACATGGCAAGGAACTTTAAACTCTTTAAAATTATATGGAATATCCCTTTTTTATCTTGTTATTAATGTCTAGAGTGTTGTTGTTGTTTTGTTTTGTTTACTACTAAATACTGGAGTAAATTTTCAACTGTGGGATAATGTTTTACTCAATTCCAGAAAAATTTCTGGAAAAAGTTCTGATCTCTTCAAATATCACTTTTCAGTCATTTCTTTAGAGATTCTTGATCCAGCCTTCTTAGCTCTTTCTTTTACTTTTATATGTATATCTTTGACTCTTTATTATTAAATTCTCAGCTAATTCCTTTAAACTATATTCTAATTTACTCATTCTCAGAGACAGTGAAAATCAGCAATGTGTTGCAGACTGATGGTATTTTCATTCCCAAGTAAGTAAGAGCAAATAAGCCATTCATATACAAAGTCATACTATAGCTGTAATAATGGGTGACAATTATTTCCTCTGTTATTGTTCTTTTCTTACCAGTGATAGCCCAGTGCTGCTTAATTTCTCCCACCTTGTGAACAAATAAATTACTGATATACTCAAATACTGAATTGCTAGCTCACCCTCCTTCTTAACAGTATTCAACTCAGAAGTCTTCCCCACTTTCCTATCCCTCTTTGGAATAATCCAGGGAATGCCTACACATACTTCCATCCCTCTTTACTGAGATTCTTACAGGGTGCATTCTCCTTTGGTATAGCAAGCTAAATAAATCTAAATTTACCTATATGTGTGTTTCTGATTATTTGACTACAGGTATGTTACTGATTTGCTGATAGTCTTTGGCTGGTAGATTTCAAAGTGTCCAGTCTAGATTTTCATGGACAGGTTTTTATCTCCAAAATTTCTAATTCTTTTTTTTTTTTGTCTCTCATTACATTTTTTTGCCTTTGTTTCATATTTCTTACAAGTTTTTAATGTAAGTTATTTCTCCTTTTATTACTTTAAGCACCCTAAAACATGTAGCCTTTCTCAATCTATCCCAAAAATTATTTTTTGTGTGTGTGGGGAAGAGAATTTGTATTTTGATTACTGATTTTTTTGGCTTTCTTTTGTTTTCCACTTCCTTACACCCATCCATGTATACAGATTTGGCATTCTTTAATGGTCTCTACCTAGAACTCCAAAGACCTAAAGTCTGAAGGTGATGAAGTATCATTTCTGTAGTGTTCCTGCCAAGAGGGCATAACCCAAATCTAATTATGAGGAAACATCAGACAACCATAAATTGAGAGGTCTGAAAAATACCTGGTCTGTGTTCTTTAGGAATCTCGATGTCATTAAAGGCAATTTGAAAAAGAAAGATTAATTCAAGAGATGAAAATGACATGGAAACTAAATATAATGTTGATCCTAAAGCTTATTTCTTTTTTATTTGCTATAAAAGATAGTATTGAAACAATAATTAAAGTTTGAGTAAGTTCTGTAGATCATAAACAGGTGTCATATCAATATTATTTTCCTGATTTTTATCAGTGTACTGTGGTTGTGGAAATGCAAGAATTTAAAGGTAAAAAGACATAAATTCCACAACTTTCTCTCAAATGGTTAAAAAATAGTGATTACAGGACTGCTCAGCAGGGAGCCTGCTTTTCCCTCTCCCACTCCCCCCTGCTTGTGTTCCCTCCCTTGCTGTGTCTCTCTCTATCAAAAAAATAAAATCTTTTAAAAAAATAGTGATTATATTTACATACATACATATTTATTTATATGCATATATTTACAGATATATCTACACATAGATATATTTATATATATACATTTACATACAGATTATGTATACATATATGAATCAAATGTAGTAAAATGTTAACAATTCAGGCATATAAATGAGGTATATATAAGCATTCTTTCCACTTCTTTTATAATTTTCTGTATATTGAAACTATCTCAAAATAAAGTTACCTGCCTCCCTGCTAAAAAAGCCATTACACCAAGGCCGCCATTGCCTCCCTGCTCCCCCTTCACACACAACTATGCTTTCCCAGGTGAAGAGAGCCACCCTTCCCTGGCTTCAAACATCCCCTGACTCCTGTAGGTCCCTCTCAGTCAACAGGACTCTGTAGGAGCCAGATCTCTGACTGGCTCAGTCTGCTTTTGGCCACAAACCCCAGGAGTCTTGAGCTTTCCCTCACTTATGAGTTTGCTTTTCTCTTTATGTGTTTTAAATGTCACTGCTAAGAGTGTGTTGAAGCCTGAAATTATGGAACCATTTTGACCAAAAGTTTCATTAGGTGGCTTTAGCAAAAGCTACAATCACTGTTGGACCATTAGCAACAAATATTTTGCGTATAACTAAGAATATGCAGAATTCTGATCTTTTGAAGTCATTTCTGTTTTTGAAAATCCAGATTCAGTAAATTTATTGGTTAAGCAGTATAATCCATCACCTGGGATGTTACACTATCTATGATTACTGAAGTGACCATGGAACAACTAACAAAAACAAGAACAAGCTGAAAATATTTCATGTATACATGATGTTTGATTTTAAAATCTGATGTTAACCCATTTGAAACACATGCATCATTCACCCGACAAATATTTTGAGTGCTTACTATGTGTGAAGTGGTTCTTGGGCATGCAATAATAAATCATACTTACCATAGCTCCCAGGACCTTTAATTTTAATAGAAAGGTAAGCTATCAATAGGTAACCAAGATAGACATAAACAGAAATGCTCTTAAGAGTTCAAAGAAATGAGAGATGAATTCCAGCTCTGAAGGGTTAAAAAAGTCCTCTAAGAAGCAGGCTTTGGGGCCATGTCTTAAAAAATGGGATCTTTGTAGCTTACGGAACAGGTAGGAGTTTAGACCTGGGACAGGCAGTTTTAGTTAATGGTAGGGCAGCATTAGGAAGGAAATATTCTTATTTCAAACAGATGAGTTATAGTGATGTTTGACCATTTTACATGCTCATAATGGCTAGGTTTTTCCACCCACTCTTTCCCCTCATCATCTATTTTCTTCTAACTAGGTTGTGATTTTTAAAAATCTATTTAACTTTAGATTTTCCTTTGCTAGCCTCTTGCATAGCCACGGTTATTAGAGGGTTAGTCATCTGCTACAAGCAAATCCCAGTCACAGGAGGAAAAAGCAGCAATTTTTGGCGATCATTTTTAATATCAAGCAAGCCCTTTCTAATAAAAAAAGAAAGCCCTTTAAAAATGTTTATTGCCTCTCAAGGAGACAATGCAATAGTTTTGTGTTTATTTCAGCATCTCCTCCTCTGTAATTACACTTTGTATGCTCTGGCAATGTAGCATAATGGACACGTGCATTGGAATTCTGCCTATCTGGATACAAATCCTGAGTTTGTTGTATCTTGAGTCTCATGTTTCCCAATTTGCAAAAATGGAGTTATTTCTGTAAACCTTCAGGCTCGTGGAGACAATGAAACAGGTTAAAGGAATTAAGGTATTTTAACTAGTTTGCGTAGGACTTAACCCATAAGTGCCACTGTTGTTTCTCTCACTGCCTTTGTCACGCTCTTCCTTCAGTCTTGTATGCCCTCCTTCTCTTCCCAACCTCTTTCTCTGCTTATGAAAATCCAATTCATCATTCAAGACCAACTGTATCTTCTATGTGTCCTTCCTTAAATGCCCTGTGGTGATATTTGTTTAAACTTTATTTTGTGCTCCAGCAACATGTGGACTGAACTTCCATTCAGCACTTACAGTGAAGTCGCATCGCTCAGGGCATCGGTTAAAATATCCAACTCAAGGCCCTTGGTAATGATGCTATTGCATCATTTATATTAACAGGCAATGAATGCGATCAAACCTCAAAGAGTCCATGTCTGTCGGCGAATCCCCTGGAAAGAATGTGTGACTAGATCTCTAGAACTAAGAGATCTCTGTCATGTCTGAGATGTGTCCCACTTCTTCAAGTGGTTCAGCAAGTTGCTGGTGATACCAATATCAAGGATGATATTGAGAATTACTTTAGGCCATAAAGAAACACTAGGTAATAAATAGTTAAAAAAAGATCTTACATATGCAGAACTAGACTTTATGGGCACTTGGAAGTTCTGAGGGTAATTTTGACAGTATACAACTTCTGTCTTATGTGTTCCCTTTAGAATCAAATGTTGTAAGACATGTCTTCTTTGTATTTCCTTCCTTCATATTTCTTTACCTCTCTTTAAAACTACATTGTAACCTCTTGAGGATCAGAATTATACCTGGAATGTAACACATGTTTAATGAATATTTAACAAAATTAAAATTGAAAGAGGATATATTGAAATAAAGTGGTAGAAGAATAAGGCAGAAAGAAATCAGCAGGGAACCTGGCGGATGGTAAGCACTTTGAACAATCACAGCTAATCTTTTATTAAAGGCATTACTTACATTGTGCCCTTTAATCCAGTCCTATTTGATAAAAACAGCTGTGACTCCTAACTTACAGAGGAAGAAATTGAAGGTAAGAGAGAGCTTAGGTAACTTGCTTGAGATCATTCACTGGCAAGTGGCAGAGACAGGTTTCAAATGTAAATCTAGAACTGAATCCAGGGCCCACAGTCCTAAATCTTCAGCCATATTATGTTCCAAAAGTCCATTTCCATCTTTTTTCCCTTCTAATGTAAAAGACTAGAGGATTCTTCCTGCACAATGACAACAATAGTTATTTTCTAACCAACAATAATTCTTTTCTTTTACTGTTCACTAAAGT
This sequence comes from Zalophus californianus, assembly GCF_009762305.2. NCBI lineage: Eukaryota > Metazoa > Chordata > Mammalia > Carnivora > Otariidae > Zalophus > Zalophus californianus. The sequence goes on from NC_045600.1 coordinate 22,286,610, forward strand.
AAACCAAGTAAAGTAGACACGGAGCTACTGAAATTTGAAAGACAGACCATATGAGGCACGATTTTATCTTCATTTATGTTGGAAAAATCATACTCAAAATTATGCAAGAAATCACATCTAAAGGTGTGCTTAGGACCCTGCTTAGGTTGGTGTGCTGTCAGTCCTTCTAGGGAGGTTTAGGGAAGAATCAACCAAGAGCAGATTTTGTTTCCTCATGGATTTATGGGGATAACTCTTTTTTTACTGCAAAATTATCTCACTTTCAACATTTTATGATTCACATAAGTTAGCTTGATGGAGTAAAAGCATGGAGATTTCAAGAAGAAATGTTTTTGACAATGGCTTCTCAGGGCGAGTAAGAGTTTTCTCTGTTGCCACAACATATGAATAGACACATAGATGCTCTCTTGTGAAAGACACTGGTGAAGTGCTTTGCTCAAAGCAAGATAGAAGTTGAAAGAGAGGAAGAGAAGACCAACAGAACCTGGCTCCTTTGAAAATAACTTGTTGCACAGAGGTTTTTTTGCCCAGGAAAATGTTGGCTTTGGCTGCTCTCTAGTGGTGGGCAGTGAACACTGTCAGCAGTTCTTTCTATAGGGATTCCAAGTTGAAGGACAAGATGGAAAGATCCAAGTATTTGCTAGGACTCTTAGAGCTGCGTTGTGAAAGAAGGGTGTGCGGACTCACACGCGCGCGCGCACTCGCACACACACACACACACACACACACACACACACACACACACACGTGCAAACATCCAGTAGTCCTGGGGGAGAAGGTATGAGAGTAACTTTCTCTGAGTGGGAAATGAGAAAGGAAACAGGAGAATGGAGTCTTCTACTGAAGCTAAAGAAAGGTGAGGAGAAAGCAAGCTGTGTTCAGAGCCTTAGACTTCTGAAGGCTGTGCCCACCTTCCTCTTTGCATAACTATGGGAAGTAGCCATAAAAGGACTCAGCTTTCTCACTGATGTCCAATCTGAATTTAAATACTGGTTGTTTCCACAATTGGCATTGTGCTGACTCCAGAATTTCAGCTGGTGCTTAAGAGCTGGCTTCTTTCACAGCCCTCCAGAAAAGGTGAAGAGAATGGGAACGTAGGTCTTGCCACCTGCTCTACCCCCATCGAGGAAAAAATACGTGGACTCCTCTTATTCTTTGTTCTTCTTTGTATTACCCAGCAAAAGTGGGGAGAGGAGGCAAAGTAGTGGGCTTCTGGTGCCACTCACCCATTTTCCCCTATAGCCATTTTTTTAAAAGATTTTATTTATTTATTTGACAGAGAGAGACACAGCGAGAGAGGGAACACAAGCAGGGGGAGTGGGAGAGGGAAAGGCAGGCTTCCCACTGAGCAGGGAGCCTGATGCGGGGCTCGATCCCAGGGCCCTGGGATCATGACCTGAGCTGAAGGCAGACATTTAACTACTGAGCCACCCAGGCGGACCCCCCCCCCCCGCCATATCCAACTAAACTGATGCTTTGTTTCATAAGCTCTTAGAGAGAAGATAATTAAGTAAAACGGTTCGAGGATTGGTTTTGTTTACTTTACTTTGGTCCGTGGTTAACTTATAACTTGCATTTGGTCCTGCCCCTGCACTGATTTTCTATGAACATTTCTGTGATCACTTTATTCCCTTCAGATCTCAGTTACTACATCTGTAAAATGGTAGTGGTAGTAGAAGGAGGTTGGTTGATATTCTAGGCTCCTTTTCTCTCTGATATTCTCTGGATATTATGAATCATCAAAGATACCTGTTGAAGATAACCAAGAAAGTATCCTGGGTTATGTGGGAAACCATGTGAGTTGCAGCCAGCTGAGCAATGGTTCATAGAGAGAGGAATACTCAGTAGAGAAGGATACCAGGCAAGTGCATAGTGGTGACCTAAAAGCATGTCTTTTCAGAGGAGTAGCAATAAGATCATACATAGTCGTCAGCAGAGTAAAGATCCTACACAAAAACCCCCTTGGTTCTTCCATTTTCTAGATCTGTTTTTTTTGTGTTTGTGTCTCTATATGTGAAGCAAAGTGGAGAATTAAAGCAATTATTTGGATTATTCAAGCAGAAAGAAAGTCCACAACACCCACATAGGCTGCAATTGTCTAGACATTTCAGGCAGAAGTAGAGCTTGAGACCAAATTATCAGGATGGTTCTTCTGAAAAACAGCAATGCTAATTGCATGACACATTCAATGTAGTATCACAGACGAGAGACAAGAGAACAAAAGTCTTGCTTGACATGAATAAAAAGAGTGTGGTTTGAAAGTATTCCCCATCAGTTAAAAGTTGGTAGAAAAAAATAAAGGTAGTGACATGACTAGTGCTAAAATGGGTTGTGGAGTGCAAAAGAAGGCTTTTACAAATATGCCTGGGGAAATAGAGAGATGAGGGAAATTAGGGCTGCTAATCAGAGACAATGGGTATGAAATTGATGATGATTCTAAGATGGCCGAGAGAGCAAACTCTTTCTTTGAATCTAGTTTTAACAGGAAAAATGAAGCCAACAAATTTGGACTATTAGGATATAATGAAAACCTTGCCAAATAGCTATTGCCAACAATCAGGTGAGGGAATACAGAACTTGGAAAATTTGCACATTTATAAATCAGCTAGACAGGCACCTGAGATTATTAAGGGAATTGGCTGATACAAAGTACTTACTAAACAGCTCACACTTACTTTTAAAAAAGAAAAAAAAAACTATATATTAAAAAAAAAGAATACCACAGATTTCTCTTTCCGAAAGTTGTATTATTTCCTGAAAGAGCATTCCTATAAATCTGAAGTTCAAATAGTAAACATAGAATGAACTAAATATCATTTATTTGTATTTAAACCATAGCTCCCTTTATAACCAATCCAGTTAAGGGGTAAATACTTTAATAATAATTAGTGAAAACTAGAATAACAATAAAAATAAGGAAAACCAAATAATACAGAACATGAGTGACCTGGATGTATTATAATCAATCAACATTAGAATCCAGGAGGCCAGTGCCTTGTCAAATGAGGCTGGAAGAATTTCACAATGTGATGTAATGGAAAGAGCATTTTTTTTTTTATTAGCTGTGACCCTGACCAATTTACTTAACCTCTCTCTGTCATAGCATTGGTACCTTTTGACAGGCCATGAAATTCCCTATTTTCCTGAGGTTCAGATGAGCATATAATATGAGTACAATATCTAAAATTGGTCTGGCCCTTTGCAACTATTACTTCCCTTATCTTTCCATTAAAAATCAACTGCCTTGGCTTTTAGTAGATGAAATTTAGAGATTTTCTGTACAGTACTCCAGTTAATTGTAGAAAGGCACTTTAGAAATAATCTGGGCCAAATATCCTATTTTGTAGATGAAGAAATTGAGGCTAAGAGATACATCATGGCCTACTGAAAGTCATGTAGACAGTTCATTTCAGTTGGGGCCAGGACACGGGATCCAAACTCTCATTCTCAAACTTTCTTTCTCTTGTCATGATGCAGTGATCCATCACAATGACATTGCAGAGAAAGAAGAGATCTTCAGTTTGTTTCCTAGAGTGGTGGGAAATGGGAGGGATGGGGTGGCTGGGTGATAGACATTGGGGAGGGTATGTGCTATGATGAGCACTGTGAGCTGTGTAAGTCTGTTGAATCACAGACCTGTACCTCTGAAACAAACAATACATTACATGTTTAAAAAAAAAAAAGAACATAGTAGGAAGGGAAAAATGAAGGGGGAAATCGGAAGGGGAGACGAACCATGAGAGACTATGGACTCTGAAAAACAAGCTGAGGGTTCTAGAGGGGAGGGGGGTGGGGGGTTGTGTTAGCCTGGTGATGGGTATTAAGCATGGAGCACTGGGTGTTATGCGCAAACAATGAATCATGGAACACTACATCGAAAACAAATGATGTAATGTATGGCAATTAACATAACATAATTTAAAAAAAGAAGAGATCCTAGGGAGAAAGAACGTTTTAGAGAATAACTTCTTCACATATGAAGTACTCTGAAACATATAAGAGAGGTCAAAGGTGGAAAAGGTAATTTGGAGCCCTGGGAATCCCAGGAAATGATTCTTAGTTGTAACAGTATTGGTACACCAAAAATATCCATTTAGAATCACAAAACTTGAAGATGGAGAAGAACCTTAGAAATCATTTAACACTGCCATTACTTCCAGAAGGCCCTTACTAATATTCTGTGCAAAGGGTTCTCCAATTCCTGATTAATTATCCCACCTGTGATAAAAAGCTTATTACCTGTCAAGACACTCCATTCCATCTTTGGGCAACTCTGCTTACATAAAGCTCTTCTTTTTGACTAGCAATATCTTCCTGCTTAGCTAAATGCTTTAACTACTGACCTTTGGTTTTTATTTTAACCTCAGTGGTTACCTAACCAATCTAAACTTTTCTCGTATGACCGTTTCTCAAATCCTTGGAGACACTCATCCTATTGCCCTAATGTTACTTCCCCAGTTTAATTATTCTTAATTCCTCAGGTGATTTGATTTCAGTTATCCTCATTATTCTGGTTGTTTTCTTGGAGTTCAGAGCCCCAAATTGAAAATAAGCTTCCTAGTATAGTTTACTCCGTGTGCACACCCAGAACACCCACATTGGCCATCATTTGCCTTCTGCTTGAGCTGATATGACCCAAGATTCCATCAGTTTCCCAAAGAAGGCCTGCAGTAGAACATCGATCTTGTGAAGTGTGTAAGAATTGGGTTCTGTGTTCACGTGGGCCTGGGAAACACTGCACCGGCCTTCTGTTGGAGATTACCCATGTACAGAAGCATTTTATTTTATTTTATTATTTTATTTTTTTTAAAGATTTTATTCATTTATTTGACAGAGAGAGACAGTGAGAGCAGGAACACAAGCAGGGGGAGTGGGAGAGGGAGAAGCAGGCTTCCCGCTGAGCAGGGAACCCGATGTGGGACTCAATCCCAGGACCCTGGGATCATGACCTGAGCCGAAGGCAGACGCTTAATGACTGAGCCACACAGGCACCCACGGAGCATTTTAAAGACTGAGAAATTCTGCAGTTAAAAAAAAAAAAAAATCCAAATTTGTTTAGCACAGTATTTCCCAAGCATATTTAGTAACAGAAATTTTGTCAGTTTTTTTTTTAAAGATTTTATTTGTTTATTCATGAGAGACAGAGAGAGAGAGAGAGAAGCAGAGGGAGAAGCAGGCTCCCCACTGAGCAGGGAGACCGATGCGGGACTTGATCCCAGGACTCTGGGATCATGACCTGAGCCGAAGGCAGATGCTTAACCATCTGAGCCACCCAGGCGCCCTTTTTTTTTTTTTTTTAAAGATTGTCGGTTTTATTTTTTTATACATTTGGAAAAGTCTTTTTTTTTTTTAATGATGTGGAAAATTTCAAACCTATGCAAAGGTAGAGATAATTGAATAATGAACCCTATGTATCCATGATTTAGATAGAATTGTGACCAATTTGTGATCAGTTTTGTTCAAACATACCCCCATTCACATCCCTCTCCTGGACTACTAATGTAAGTTCCCGACAAACATATAACTTTATCTTTAAATATTTTAGTTGGTTGCTGTAATAAGTGATGAGTACTCTGCTTTTACACATAACTAAATTGCCACTATCACACAATAAAAAGCCAGGAATTCCTCAATATCATCAAATATCCAGTGTTTACATTTCCCCAAATATAATTTTTTGGGTCAATTTGTTATTGAATCAGGATTCCAATAAGGCTCAGTCTATACATTGTGACTAGTTGATACATTTCTTTAAATATATAGTTGCAGACTGTGATGTAGAGACAGAACCAAGATGGTGGCATAGGAGGCCCCTGAATTTCCCTCCTCCCATGGACACAATGAATATACAGCTACGTAAGAAACAATCGTCTCTGAGAGAAATCCATGCTCTAGCTGAGTGACTCCTACACATCAGGTAATTGAGAAAATATTCATATTAAAATCAGTAGAAAAAGGCAACCTATGGGAAAGGAGAAAATATCTGCAAACCGCTCTCTAATAAAGGGTTATTATTGGAACTATACAAGGAACTCATCAACTCAATAGCAAAAACTCAATCAATTAATTAAAACAATTTGAAATGGGCAAAGGACCCAAATAGAAATTTTTCTAAAGAAGAAATACAAATTACAAATGGCCAATAGACACATGAAAAGATGCTCAATAGCAACAGGGAAATGCAAATCAAAACAATAAGATGTCACCTCACAACTGTTAGGATATCTATTATGAAAAAGACACAAAATAACAAATGCTCCAAGGATGTGGAGGAAAGGGAACACTTGTGCCCTGTTGGTGGGAGTGTAAACTGGTATAGCATCACTACAGAAAATAGTATGAAGGTTCCTTAAGAAATTAAACATAGAACTACCACGGGGTCTAGCTAGCAATCCCACCTCTGGGTATATGTCCAAAGGAAACAAAATCATTACCATGAAGGGATATCTGTACTCCTGTGTTTTTTGTAGCATTATTTACAATAGCCAAAATATGGAAACAACCTAAATATCCATTGGTGGATGAATATATAAAGGAACTGTGGTGTCTGGATATATATATACATGTGCAGTTAGATCTATACTCTATCTATCTATACGCACACATACACATATACAATGGAATGTTATTCAGCCTCAAAACAGAAAGAAATTTGCCATTTGCAACAATATGGATGAATCTGTAGGCAGTATGCTAAATGAGATCAATCAGAAAGAGAAAGATAGGTACTGCATGGTATCACTTCTATGTGGAATCTAAAAAAGGAAAGTCAAACTCAAAAAAAACCAGAGAGTAAAAAAGTGGTTGCCAGGGGCTGGGGTATGTGGAAAATAGAGAGGCTGGTAAAGGATACAAGCTTTCCATTATAAGATGAATAAGGTCTGAGGATCTGATGTATAACATCAGATTAGCTGTATTTGACAGTTCTGTTACATAATAGAAATTAATTTGCTAGGAGGATAGAACTTAAGTGTTCTCACCAAAATAAATAAATAAATAATAAAATAAAAAGATAAATATGCGAGGTAACGGATGTGTTAATTAACTCAGTGGTTGGGATCCTTTCACAGAGTAGACATAAGTCAAACCACCGTGCTGTACATTTTAAAAATATCACAATTTCATTTGTGAAAAAAGAATAATGCAGAACCACATTCATGACATAAAAAATAGGAATGAATATATAGTTGCTGTTTCACCTCCTCTTGATTAAATGAATAAATAAGTGAACTATTTAAATGGTGTAGAGTAAACCAGATTGTTTCCAAGAGCCTGAGTTTGGCTGATTGTGTCCCTGTGGTGCTGGCCCCCTTCATTTCCTAAAGATGGGTAGTAAATCTAAAGCTTTAAGGGTTTTTGTTTTTCTTTAGAGTAGTTATGAGTTCAAAGTTCATGATCCCTTTTGATAGAAAACCTAATAGACTTGGATAACTTCCTCAGTCTTTGATATGACAACATATTCCAGGCCAGACTTTCACAGTTCCTGCGCCAGACCTGGAAACTACCATTTTCCCAAAAAGGTTTGATTTCCTTCTGTGGCTGCCAGGGGTGCTCAGCACTACTGTACTTGTCATTGTTTTTAGGCTGCTACAGTGGAAAGAGAGAAAAATAGGTTTTGAATTTTTGTTACAACTTTATTAATGTATAATTAAAGGACAATTAATTCTAAGTATTTAAAAAACACACTTGGATCAGTTTTTGACATGTGGAAACACCTGCAAAACTGTAATCGAGTTTTTATCACCCCCAAACGTTTCTTCCTGCCTGTTTGTAATTCATCCCTCCTTCCTCTTCACTTCCGAAGCAACCACTGACCTGCTTACCATCACTTTAAATTAGTCTGCATTTTCTAGAATTTTGTTGAATGAAATCATATGTAACATACTCTTTTGTCGAACTTCTTTCACTTAGCATAATTATTTTGAGATTTATCCATGTTCTTGTGTATATCAGTAGTTTCGTTCTGTTGGTGGGTAGTATTCCATTGCATGGATATACCGCATTTGGTTATCCATTCACACGTTGATGGACATTTGGGTATTTCCAATTTGGGGCTATTAAAAATAAAGCAGCTATAAACATTTGTGTAATTGTTTTTGGGTGAATATATTTTTTATCTCTGTTGGGTAAATTCTTAGGAGTGGGATGCCTTGCTCGTATGACAATTATGTTTAAATTCTTAAGAAACTACCAAACCGTTTTCCAAAGTTGTACCTTTTTACATTTCCTCCAACAGTGTTAGTTCTAGTTTATACTGTGGTTTTGATTTGTGGTTCTCTGATTACTAATGATGTTAAGTTCTTCCATGTACATTTCTGGCCACATGGCTTTCTTCCTTTGTGAAGTGTCTGTTTAAATTTTTTGCTTATATTCCTCTTATATTTTTTTTTTACCAATTATTGAGTTATGGGAATTCTTTACATATTCTTACTATAAATCTTTTGTTTGATATTTGTGCTGTAAGTATTTTCTCTCTTTCTGTGGCTTGACACTTCAGAAGAGCAAATGTTTTAAATCATTTTTGCAAATGTTTTAAATCTTGATGAATTAAGCTTAGTATGCTCTTTTATGGTTTACACTTTTTGATTTTTAATCTAAGAAAATTTTGTATACCACAAGGCTGTAAAAATCTTTTATGCTTTCTTCTAGAGGTTTTATAATTTTAGAGTTTTGCAGTTAGATCTATAATCAACTTCAAATTAATTTTTGTGCATTATGTAAGATAAAAGTCAATATTCATTTATTATTATTTATTTATTTATTTGAGAGAGTGAGAGACAGCACATGTACACAAGCTGGGGGAAGGGCAATGGGAGAGGGAGAAAGAATCTCAAGTGGACTCCCCACTGAGCAGGGAGCTGACATGGGGCTTGATCTCAGCACCCTGAGATCATGACCTGAGCCAAAATCAAGAGTCAGACGCTTAACCCACTGAACCATGCAGGAGCCCCTCATTTTTTATTATTCAAATACTTAGTTTATCCAGCATCATTTGTGGAAAGTTCTTTTCCTCATAAATTGTCTTGACACTTTTGTAACACAACTGTTCATATTTGTGGGTGTTCTATTTTTTTTATTCTATTCTGTTTCACAGACCTATGCATTTCTGTCTTTTTTTTTCCCCAATGCTTAACTGTGTTGATTAGCAACTATGTATTTAATAATCTTAGACTCAGATACTTTAAGTCCTTCAACTGTGTTCTTTTTAAAAACTGCTTTGGTTATTCTATGTTCTTTAAATTCCCATCTAAGGTTTAGAATCAGTTTGACAATTTCTATAAAAATGCCTGTTAGAATTTTTATTGGGAATGAATTAAATCAATAGGTCATTTGGGGGCAAAATGCCACCTTAATATTAAGTCTTACTATCCATGAAGATGACAAGTGCTTTTTCAAATTTATTTGTGTCATGTTTTATGGCACTATAAAATACAATATTTCATATTTCAAATTTTTATTATATTTAAAAACATAATTGATTTTTTATATTACACTTTGTCCTATGACATTGCTGTGTTTATTTTAGCAGTTGTTTTGGACATTTCCTATGATTTTCTATGTGAACAATCATTTCTTTTGTAAATAGGAACAATTCCATTTTTTTTTCCTTATACTTATGCCTCTTTTTTAACCTTATTGTAGTGGCTAGGCCCTCTGTTTATAATGTTGAGCAGAACTGATGAAAGTGGGCGCTCTTGTCTTGTTCCCACTCTCAAGGGGAAAACATTCAGTGTTTTACCATTCAGTGTGATGTTGATATTGGCTGTAGGTTTTTGTAGTCTCTAAGCTTGAAAAAGGTCCCTACTATTCTTAGGGTACAAAAGTTCATTGATATGGCTTCAGATTCCACATTGTCACTTTGTGTCCCATGAAAAAAGTGGCTTGTTTATCTGGTAACTCAAGCACCATATGAGTACATATGAGTACATCTTACTTTGTCACCTAGCCTAAGAAAAATATGTGTAAACAAGAGTTGAGATTAAACAAAATTAATTACTTCTACAGCTTCATCAAGAACATTCATAAGTGAAACTTGCTTTTTTTTTTAACCATACATGCATTGAGGTGAAGAATATAATTACTAATTAATACAGCTTTGTGCTACTGCCTTGATTAATGTTAATTCGTCAGTAACTTAACCACAATTGCTTTTGTACTTTTAGTGTAAATGTCAACAGAGTGAAAAAGGCAAATAATGTCTTATGATTTTACAAAAATAGTTTTGATGTCATGGCCCCTGTGAAAGGGTCTCAGCTTCCCCCAGGGTTCCACAGACCATACTTTGAGAGCTATTGCTCCTGTCTAGTTTAGCCCTCCAAATAAAGTGTGCCATTTTGCAATCTATACTAAATATCCTGAATCTTCAATGAGGTTTCTTCCTTTTAGTGGGCCAAAACTTGAGCACTGTTATACCTTATGGGGGCTCTGGGAATTGTTTTGATCATGGTGGTTCTTTGTCTGGACACATGGAATTTTATCCTCAACTCAGTATTCAGCAAAGACTCAGGTAGACTCCTCTGCATTTTCTGGAGCTATTCCTCATTTCTAGCCATCTGTCACACAAATTCTGTCTCTGTTCTTCAACTCAATTCGATTTTGCTCTTCCTGCCACAGTCTGAAAAATGTCTAATGGAAGAAATCTGAGGAAATCATCAAGCTCTTATCATTTGTTTCCCCTCTCTCAGATGCCATAGTCCTCCACTACCTGTCGTCAAATGTCTGAAAATAGTGTGGGTATGACATTCATTTGAGTTTTCTAATTGTTCACCATTAAAAGGAAAAAATAATTCCATTTATTACATCATGCCCAGGTAAAGACATCGAATTATTATATTTTTTAAGCCTAATATTTCCAGTGGGCTTTCTTCAATGATTTTGTTTTCTTGTTTTATAATGATTATGTTTTCCCTTATCTCCTGAAGTCTCTTAAAATCTTGATTCATCTTTCCTCTAATACTTTTACTTGAGATGGTATATACATAATCCAAGTCCTTGGAGTGCTCTATACCCTGGGAATTTATGTTCCCTGGGCACATCAGCTACTCTGACTGCTAGCATGATTTGGAGAAGAACTTAGGGAAAACTTTCATCTATGTTAGAGCCTAATGAGTTGAAGGACCAAAAACTCCAGGTAGTAGAGATCCCTTGGTTACTGCTTCCATTTGCTGTCACTCCACCATGCAATTCTTCTGGTCTTGGTTTCATCTTCTAAACTTTGGGAAACCAGTAAAAGGAGACAGTTTCCTTACAGTCTAACACCCTTGAAGGTTATGATTTGAAGGGAATGGGAAGTGAATGCTTGAGAACTGGTTAGCTGTACCTATTTTTATCAACTCCTCCTTCCTTCAGGGCTTTGGAATGATCCTACTGTGGGTACTCAGAAACCTGCAGTGAGGGTCTGGCTCACTTCTATAGGTTTCTTCCACTGCATTGGCAGCCAGTGGGTGTCTTAAGGCACCACAAGCAAACAGCATGAAACATCCACCTCTGTCCCAGTCTTTATTTTCGCACATTTCTAGATCTGCTAGCCAAAAATAGCCTGGGACTTTTTCACAGGTTTTTGATATTTCTATTATTTCTGTCAGTTGCTGGAATCCATGTCTTCCTTTTATTTCTAAGATTTCCCCAGCATTTAAAAAAGAGCAGTTGGAGCAAGCCATCATGGCTATTTTGTAATTTAACTGTAATTAAAAATCTCTAATTCTCTGTTTCCTCATTTAAAATGGGGGTAATATTAACATCTACTTTACAAAGTTTTGAGGAGATCAAACAAGAAAGTACACAAAACCCAGTGTCATCTGGAACAGTGTAAAAACTCAGGAAAAGTTAAGTGTTACTATTCTTATTAGTGTGATCATTTATTACAAAACATTAAACAAAATGTAATGAAGATAACATTACATAAGAGACCTTTTCTGTATTTATATCAACATATTGTGATTCAGCAAGTACATTTATTAAACAGATTACTGAGCCACCTGATTGAACTGTTATCCAGTCATATCTTCTCCATCTTGTCCACAAGCATTTCATGGGAGACACCCTGTTGATGCTATGCTAAAATTCAGAAACATTACTTCTAAACAAGGCTCCACTCTAGTTTACCAGGATAGAAATGATCCAAAAATGAAATGAAATAGATCCAGTATAGGTTTTTCACTGTGAATTTATGTTTAAAAATGGAGCAATAATCACTGTGAGCAAAGTGCTCATAAACCACCTTTTAAATGAATAAATTGTCCCAAATTGACAATAATCTCACCAGACACTCATTCACAGAATCACATTTGCTCCTCTCCTCTCTGCTCAACACTATCTTTTTAATCATGGTTCTTCAAAAACTGGTGTGAATGGTTTAGCACCATCATAAATAAGGACTCTCACTCATCAGGAAAATCACTTATTTTGGTCAGGAGATTTAAAACTTACTGAGTGAAGCTAGTTATTTCTTACATTTCCTGTCCTGATTTGGGCTTTTTCACAGTGAGTGTAAGGGAAATTACCATTGGCTGATTAGCCATGTTTCTCTAAGTCACCATCATCCCATGATTGTACTGGAACCAGCCTTCCTTATGCCCCTGCAGGTCACTGTTCAGCTCAGCTGCTTAGTCCAAAATCCTTCTCCCTTGATGAATTCACTTGGTATCCTGCTGGTATCCAGCCTTGCCTACAGTCATTCTTCAGGATCACACTAGTCTACAATCCCCCTTCCCTACACACACACACACACACACACACACACACACACACACACACACATGCACGCACGCACGCACGTACACGTGTTCGGTCCCTAACTTTCCTCCCAGAAAGTCCTGGTCTATTAATATATATTATTCCACCCTGTCCTTGAGCTCTGCCTACCAGAGGGAAACTGGGTGGGTTCATCTTTATCAAGCCACAAAAAAACCTTTGTGATATTTTCCTTTAGGACAGTGGGTACCTCTGGGCCTTGCATTTACATAACCTAGTGTGACCCTCTTGAGTGTTTCTTTTCACCACAATTATCATCATCAATATGCTTTTAAGTGAGTTGTTGTGTCCACATGCAGGCATATAAGCAGCTACACACTTTTCAGAGCATACTCTCTTGAGGCTTTCCCTTAGGGACCTTACCATTGGTTATGTGACATCCCTTCAATCCTTTGATATTGAGCTGACCACTGGCAGGCCTGCTTCTCAGCCACCTTGATCTCTTTGGATTTCTCTCTTTGTTCAGAATTAAATTTAGAAGAGTAGTTCTGTTTTTGTGCTCCTCCCTCCCTCTCTTCTTCCCGCCCTCCTCCCTCTCTCCCCCCACCTCTCTGAGATGAGACATACTCTTAGATAACACTAGAATCTACTTGCTTGTCTTTCTAAACAGGCATCCTTTTCCTGAGTCACCTCCCAATTATACCTTATTTAGCTCCCTTTATTACAATATCACTTACCACCCCTCTTTCTATCCTTAAACATGTCCCAAGGAACAATGTGATTATTTCTGCATTTTCTACAGGATAAAATTACTTCCACATTGTTATTTTTATTGTATTCATTTATTTGGGGGAGTGCAGGGACAATAGCCACATAGAAGGATTAGTTTAAGTTGCTCCAGAAATGGTGACACTTTGATGTGACCATTAATCTCTACTAAAATAATATATATGATGTGATATATATATATATGTGTATATATATATATATATATATCTCCCATTTTTCCTTCTGTGAGGGAATAACAGTTCAGAAATAACGAAAAACCCTTCTAAAATGTATAATCTACATAGACAGGTAAGCCCACAGATAATGCATTGAGGAAACTAACGTAAAATGAAGTTTCTTTTATTTTGTTCACCAACTTCTCTCTGTCTCTCTCTCTCTCATGCACACACATATACACACACACTCTTTATTTCTTTGGAAGATCCTAATTTTAGAGATACATAATTTTCATGCCATAGAATGGAGGAATGAATGCTAACTCTTTCCTTTAGTCATTGTATTGCAGAGATCAAACTTCTGGTAAATCCAGTCACCAGAAAATAGAATTCCTTATTAAAGTGAATTGTGGAGGATTTTAATTAGTCAAATATATATATATAGTCTCAATGTCTAGTGTTTGGGAGACAGCAACGCTAATTCATGTGTTTTTTATATTTAAACATTTTTAAATTTGTTTTGCGTAGAGTTGACACACAATGTTATATTAGTTTCAGGTGTACAATTTAGTGATGACAAGTTTACACATTATTTACATAAGTGTAGCTATCATCTGTCCCATTACATCGCTATTACAATATCATTGACTATATTCCTTATGTTGTACGTTTTATTCCCATTACTTATTCATTCCATAACTGGAGGTCTGTATCTCCCTCTCCTCTTCACCCATTTTGCCCATCCCCCACATCCCTACTCTCTGGAAACCATCAGTTTGTTCTCTGTATTTATAGTTCTCATTCTGCTTTTTGCCTATTTTTTAGATTCCATTTATGAGTGGAGTCATATGGTATGTCTTTCTCAGTCTGATTTATTTCACTTAGCATAATACTCTCTATGTCCATCCATGTTGTCTCAAAGGCAAGATCTCATCCTTTTTATGGCTGTGTAATATTCCACACATACACATACACACATATATACATATATACATATACATATATGCTTCCATGTCTTGGTTATTATAAATAATGCCACTATAAACATAGGGGTGCATATATCTTTTTGAATTAGAATTTTCATTTTCTTTGGGTGTATACACAGTAGTGGAATTACTGGATCACATGGTAATTTTATATTTAGTTTTTTGAGGAACCTCCATATTGTCGTCCGCAGTGGCTGCACCAGTTTGCCTTCCCACCAACAGTACAGGAGTGTTCTTTTTTTCCCACATCATCACCAATGCTTGTTGTTTCTTGTCTTCTTGATTTTAGCCATTCTGACAGGTTTGAGGTGATATCTCATTGTGGTTTTGATTTGCATTTCCCTGGTAATGAGTAATGTTGAGCATCTTTTCATGTGTCTGTTGGACATCTGGATGTCTTCTTTGGAGAAATGTCTATTCACATCCTCTGCCCGTTTTTTAATTGGATTTTTTGGGGTTTTTTGGGGTGTTAACTTGTATAAGTTCTTTATATAGTTTAGATTTTAACCCCTTATTGGATATATTACTTGCAAATATCTACTCCCATTTAGTAGGTTTTCTTTTTGTTTTGTTGATGGTTTCCTTTGCTATGCAAAAGCTTAATTCATGGTTTTTGCCCTCAAGAATTTGTTGGGAGAAAGTCATATGCCTGTGCACCTAATTCTAAAACAAGACCCACCATGGTTAGTACTTGAGTGGAGTTTTAAGGGTTATGGGGTGAAAGAGAGTGATGGTCAGCTTATGTGTCAACCTCGCTGTCCCCAGTCATTCAACAAAACTAATCTAGGTATTGGGGTGAAGGTAATTTTGTATATGTAATTAATGTTCACAATCAGTTGACTTCAAGTAGAGGTGATTACTCTAGATAATCCAGGGGAACTGATTCAGTCAGAGGAAAGACTGTAAGAGCAGAGCTGCGGTTTCCAGGAAGAAGATATTTTGCCTGTGGACTGCACCTTCAGTTCATGCTGGAGGGCTTCCATCTTCCCTTTCTGATGGTCTATCCCACAAATTTCTGACTTTCCTAGAAATCATCCAAAACTGAACAAGCCAATTCCTTGCAATGAATCTCATATTCTATATATCTGTATCTATATATCTTACTGTTTGAACCCTGACAGATACAGGGGTTAATTCTGGATTCTTGGTGGTGGAGATTTTGAGCTATATCTTCAAGGATGATTGGGATTTAACAGGTAAGCCAAGGCTACTGGGAAGTGAAAAGATCTGGAAGTTCTTATACTCTAAGCTATTATCTCTTCATTCCTTCAACTATCCAGCATTCCCCTACTTCCTCTTAAACGCACTATCATTTCAATTCACTGTTTATCATAATACTAATATTTACCATTTGAGCACCTACTATGTGCTATAATATGTGTATTTTTCCCCTAAATCCCACAGCAAATTTTTTTAATTTTATGAATGAGAAAATTGGGTCTTAGATAGTTTAAGTACAGCCGTAAGCTTTACTTCATGCCTTTGTAGTCTTATTAGTTCTATTTCCACTGGAGATAGCCATCCTGATATCAGTAAGACATGATGACAATGAGCCTGAGGGGAAAGGCAGAAAATCTCTAAAATAGCTACAGAACACTATGCTGAAAATGAATGCTCATAATACTGTCTCTGTGTAGTAAAGGAACAATGTGTTCAGATCAGTATTTATATTTAAGAAAGAAACAGAAATATTTGATCACATTTGGTATTTGTCAGGGTTGTCAAGAGACACAGAACAATAAGATACCTATACATATATGTATATATATAGGTATCTATAGATATAAAAATAGAGATAGAGATTTAATATGAGGAATTAGAGGAATTGGCTCACACGATTATGGAAACTGACAAATCCCACAATTGCTTCCTGAAAGCTGGAAACCCAGGAAAGCTGGGGGTCTCGTTCAGTCTCAAGACTGAAGAACCAGGAGAGCTGATGGCCTCTGAGTTGAAGGGCAAGAGAAGATTGACGTTCAGCTTAAACAGTCAAGCAGAGAGGAAATTTGTCCTTCTGCAGTTGTATTCTATTCAGGCCTTCAATGGGTTGGATGATGCCCAGCCACACTGAGGAGGACAGTCTGCTTTTACTCAGTCTACTGTTTCAAATTCTCACCCAGAACATGGATTCTTTCCCATAAGCAGTTTGAGAGCAGAGTCTTTCAAGGAAGGTGAGGAAGGAATTTTAATGAGGGTATGAGATTCCAGGGGGAAAGGAAGATGGGCCAATAAAATGAAAGAGCTATGCTTGTGAGCTAAATACAATGATTGCTTATTTTATGATTTTGCCTAGAGCATCACAGTTACATGGAATGAAGAGCAGGCTCAAGTAAGGAGCATGGAACTTAGGTTCTTTAGAGTCCTAAGACTTCCTAATCCTGCTGCTTTTTTAGCTGGCTGAACTAAAATTATGTAAATATTAGTTATCTTTTGGGCCTGGCTCTGCTGATACCCACAGTGTATGTTACTGTTTTCTTCACTGTCGTCTGTGGTTATCATTGGCCGGAAGCCCTAGTGCAGAGACAGCGCATCCAGCCCCCAGTGTACCAGTGTGGTGTGCCAGGCTCTGCCAGATGTGGGAGTTTGCTGGTGGCCTCAGGCACCATCTCAGCAAGGGAGGCAGTCTCTGTGAATCCTCCAGTGTAGCGTTTTTCTGCCTTGCCTGCAGTTACCATATCTTGGCTCGCAGTGCAGCTCTCCTGCAATGAGCTCCCATCCAGCCCGCCACAAGGAAGACGCTGTCCTTTCTACTTGTCATTTCACCCTCTCCATCCCATCCAACTCCTCAGACCACACAAAGAACGAAGTATCAACTCTTAAAGAACCATTCAGGAGCTCTGGAGAGGGAAAGGAGTGGGATGGGGTGCGCCTTCCCTTTTCCGTCTCCCATGCTGCATTCAGGATATTCCCCTTCCTTTGCAAACTCAAGACACAAGAACACCAAGCTCTGGAGCCTGCAGATAAGGCTTGTGCTCATTCTATATTTTATAATTCCCATGCAACCAAATACTTTACGAGGCCCATGGAGTTTGATATAAAGGGAATTAAATGGAGCATGCCTGTTTCTCTTTCTGCCAAAGGGAGTAGAATGAAATACCTTTCCCATTGCAGAGGCACAGGCAAGACACAGGCCTGACCAAAAGGTGCTCAGGTGTATCTGAAGCCTTCTGGAAACTAATCAGATGAGTAATTTATAGCTGGTATTTTACAAAGGCATTGGCTGGAATTAACATATTTTTTTCAATGGAGTGGATAAAGACCTACTACTTTAATTTTTAAAAAACAGTAGACTTTTTTTCAGAGTGGTTTTAGGTTCACAGCAAAATTGAGTATCTAGTACAGAGAGTTCCCGCATACCTTCTGCTTCCCCCCCCCCGCCCCTGCCCCACACACAAACTCTCACTTCTCTAATGGATCTAAGAAACGTTAATTTTTCAGTTTGTTCAGCTTTTTCCTTGTTTTGGGGACAAAATAAAACTTTCAAGACCTGCTACTTGAAATCTGATCTTTAGACTAGTTCATAAGATATTGAAGATGAGGATGTAAAAAGTGACATCCTAGAGCACATTGTTTTGGGACAGGAACAGAGTGGCCTGACTTAAGAGGATCAGCAGGATTTTGATGGTGCAAGAGGAGAAATTTGGACTGGACTAGAAA
Source organism: Zalophus californianus (assembly GCF_009762305.2). Taxonomy (NCBI): domain Eukaryota; kingdom Metazoa; phylum Chordata; class Mammalia; order Carnivora; family Otariidae; genus Zalophus; species Zalophus californianus. The sequence continues at coordinate 22,304,890 of NC_045600.1, forward strand.
GGATATTCTTAGGAATACCTAGTAAGGGGCATTCAAGGGCTCCTTAACTAAGAGAAATGGAATTTTCCATCAGAACTCCATTTACATTTTTCTTAAATATAATTAAGCTTAAATAATAGATACAGAGATTTAGCTTTCTTTTCTCATAGCGAAGATTGGTATTTTGAATTAACACTTTTCCTATCTTTAGAAAGACTTAGGTTAAAGAACCCCATCAAATTATAATTATAGATAGGACATGACAGGGAAGATCTCACCTGTTATGGCCCTCAAGATTAATTAATTCATTCAGTCAGTCATTTATTCAGCAAATACTTAACAACTACATGCTTACCACTCTTCTAATTATTCGATATATATCAGTGAACAAAACATATTAAAAAAATCTCTGCCCTCATGGCAAAGTCAGGTTAGTTATATTCTATATAGAGAAAGCTACTGTAACAAAGCCTGTTTCTGCCAGGATGGAAAACTAAGGAGAGAAAAGAGGATTGGGGGGAGGGGGGTTATTTATGAATGAAAGGGGAGAGTTCCTTAGTCTTATCCTAAAATTCTACTTACCTCTGGCAGCCCAGTTCCTAAAACTACTCCATTGTTGCAATCAGGTATTAGATATTTAAGTGGAGATAGAAGGATAGGTACTTGTGTGTTACCTGCTCTCAAATCCCGTAATTACAGTGGATTTAATCAGGAAAATGTGAGGCTCATTGGGCACAATTGTGTATTATGCCCAGCGTGAGTTAATTCTTCTGGGAAAAGGAGGGGGCGTGAAAGAGGGTTGGGCAGGAGAAGAGAAAGGCAGGGGATTGGTGGGGAAGAAGCAAGTTTGATAAACAAGAAGGAGATCAAGAGTCTAAAAGAAAAAAGCTGCCAAGTAATTTATTAGCGTCATGATGCTTTCCATATTTCAGGCCAGAGTATAGTAATGATGTTTTGTTTTATTTTTTTTCCTCCCCTCCCCTTTCAAGCCCTCAATTAGGCCTTGAGAAAGGAGTCAGCGCACCTTTAAAACTTTCCGCTTAATCACCTATAGCAAATGCTCATTTAATGATTGTCTTTTTGTACCAAACAAGAAGTAACAATGCTTTTAGCAAAAGAAATGGAATGGGAAAGAAATTGCCTAATCAGCCCTGCTCATGCAGTGCTTTGTGAGAAAGATTATTGAATTTTCAGTCTCTGCAGAATTTTAATGAAGCTCCATCTTGCTGGAAAATCCAGCCCTTTGTCAATAGAATTCAATAACTTGACCACCCATGTAATAAGATGTACCAGTTGAAATTTTTCACTCTGCCAAAGCCAGAGGCATGCTAGAAGTACCCTGGAAATATGGAAGCACTTTCTGTGTCTGCCACTATTGATAAAACTCTGGAGGTCATGGCTAAAAATGCTATGATACCGTTTGTCTAACTATATAGTGGGCACACTATTTATATTATAGTCTTAGATAAATAATATTTGTAAGGACACAATAATGTTAGCCATATTTATGATGTGTCAGGTACTCCACTAAGTACATATACCTCCTCTCCTCATAACAATTCTGCGGTGGCGGGGTGGGGGGGACAGTTACTCTCACTATATCTGCTTTGCAGATGAGAAAACGGAGGTTTAGTGTAGTAGATAGAATGACCCCAAAAGTATCAGTGTCCTGATCCTTGAAACCTATGAATATGTTACCTTATACAGCAAAAGGGAATTTGCAAATGTACTTAAGAATTTTCAGATGGAGAGAGTATCTGACTTTCTCCAGGTTGGCTTGATGTAATCCCAAGGGTCTTTATAAGAGGGAAGCAGTAGAGTCAAGAGACACAGAGTAGAAGAGGTGATTATGGAAGCGGAGGTTGGAGAAATGCAAGAAAGGGTCAGGATCCAGGTACTCTTTAGAAGGAAGAGGTAAGGGAACAAGATTTCAATTCCTTTCTCATTCCATTTCTTTTGCTAAAGGAATTGTTACTTCTTGTTTGGTACAAAATAGTAATCATTATGAGTGTTTGCTATAGGTGATTAAGCAAAAACATGTTCCATTTGAGAACAAGAGCCTTTAAGCCGTGAGAGGATGAAAAGCATAAAGTCCCTCAGTGGGTCACTGGAAGTAACTTTGAGTGGGATATACCTGCTACCACCCCTTGGGTTCTGGGCCCATTTATGTTTACCTACTGCATACATAGTACCATATAACGATCTTTGATATAATGCACATATTTCTTCCTAGAGAATGACTCCCCATCCTTCCTGAGTATCGCCTCTGAGCTGGTGTTTTGGATGTGCATTTAGTGGGCTGCTCTATCAGTCTGGCACTTTCCAGGTGGTGAACACTCCCTGGTGATGCCTTTCCTAGAGCAGCTATGCCTTTCGCTCAGCAAGGTGAAGGTATAAACTTGGTGTCATGATTTTTATTACTGATTCTGGCAACCCTACATTTTATGCATTTCAAATAAATCTCACTTTTAAGCCTCCTCTTATCATCATGAGCTTTAGTCATCTATACACCTAGCAATGCTCTAAATAAAACCCTCTTACATGGCTCTGTGTTCATACCCTTCCTCTGGAATGTCCTTTTCCCATGTTTTTGTTTGTTTGTTTTTGTTTTTGTTTGTTTTTTTTCCTGGCGGATTGTACCCATCCTTGAAACTTCAGTTTGGCATACTCCCTTCCCTATCTACAATATCAGTTAGTCACATCTTTCTTACCTTCTATTTTCTTCAACCAAACACTTCTGCTACTCTCTACCTAACCTCTTTTTTATCTGTGTATCAAGATTTAGAGCAAGGCATAGCTGTTCCAAAAAAGCCACTTCTGACCCTACCATGGGCTCTCTTATCTCGCCTTCACAGATGACCTGTGGCAATGCTATTTGCACCATATACTCCAGTACTTGGCTTTGGATTGCCTTTTATTTCCTGCCTCCTATTTTAGTTCGCCAAACTATTGTAACCTCCCTTTGATGGAGAAACTTTACTATTCCTATTTTTTGGAATGCCTAACATAGTGCTAAGGTCTACAGCTCAAGTTTTCTTGGTTATTGAGATTCACATTTGTTTAAAATTATCCAGAAGTTGTATTCATTTTTACAAACATTTGTTTTCATAGTTATGTTTTGTTACAGTTAATTTTATATGGTGCTGCCTTTTTACTTTATGATTTCTTAAATGAATATAAATAGCATTTTTCAAGAGAAAAAAAACTACATGGAAAAATTAGTACTTTATGCTGGGCTAATTCATTAGACCGGCGGCTGTGAGGTTTTGTATTTATGAAAAACAGGAACAAGATCTTGGGAGTTTGGTTCCATTACCACCAGTTTATTGTTCTCTGCAAATCAGAATGTAGCACATGGTACTGACTCCTCCTAGAAGTGTTCACAAGTTCAGTAGCAAATATATTAGCTGGGAGATATGAAACCCATACTGGAAGCTCAAGAACACCTCAGATTCAGATGTCAGGGATGAATTTGGATTCAAATCGTTGCAAATAATACAGTTTTCATTTTCATTCCTATTGAAAATACCTTGTAAATAATAATTGTTTCACATGCATCTTTTAAATTCACTAGTTAGCTATAAATCACTAATGTTTTTCAGCACATTATTAGTGTGATCATATGAAACTTCAGGAAAATTAGTGTGATAATTGTATAATGAATTAAAGACTAGAGAAAGAGAGGAGGATCTCAAGAGAGGAGATTGTTACAATACTCTAGCGTGATGTGAATATGACCAGAACCACGATAGTAGCACCAGAGAGATTACCATAAAACATTTATAAGACTGGTGATTTGTGGACATAAAGAATGAAAGACTCCCAGTTTTCAAGCCTATGAAGATGGAAGAATAATAGTGGCATTCTTGAAAATTGGAGAAAGAAGAGGAAAAAGAGGAGTTTCTGATTGAAATATAAAATCACTGCTTCACATTACCCCAGACGTTGTGGGTACCTGGGGGCGTACAAACCTGAATTATTTGTCAAACCTTCTATATTCAAAATGATCACCCTAGCATATTTTTATTCCTTCAGCAGATATATGTTGGATGCTAACTAACTCAGTACTTTGGTATCTTTGAGAGGACCTGATACATCTGGTTAAATGATAACTGGATTAGAATATAATGTAACAAATCTAATACAGTATTGTTCAAAATGAGCCCTAATTCAGTTTGGGCCAATTCATGACTTATAAATTTCAGTAACAGAAATTTCCTTGGGATTAGGTATTATATTCAGAAAAATCTTTTATTAAAAAATCAAATAAGACCTTAGGGAGTAACCTATTATCAGCCATTTATATGTTAAGGTGAATTTGCTAATCAAAATAGACTAGTAAGAGTCTAGGAAATACATCGACATTTCAGCTTCAACACAGTTTAGCATTGACCAGGCTAGATGAAGAATCTTTTTCACCTGTGATAAATAAGTGTTGAAAAAGAAAAGACAAAGTTTGTGAAGTTTGGTCTTCAATATGAAAAAAAAATACTTAAAATAGTATGGGCACAGATCAATAATGTGCTGACAGTAGATAGTTATGGGAAGATTTGTTGAGGTTCTCCAATGGAAGGATATATTTATTCATATCCAGTTCTCTTGAAACCCAACCATCAGGTTTTCTTATTCAGCTTCCATTTTGAGAGATGACAGTTTTCCCAAAAGAAAGGGACAAAGAATCGTTGTTTCAGGGAACAGTGTTGTTCAACTGTCTTGGTCTGCTTAAGAGGGAAAGGATTCCTGGGACATGGGACTTCCATTTTTAATATCAGGATAGTCTTGGTCAAACTGGGAGGACTTGGTCACTGGAGAGCCTCAAAGTGAAAAACAAGCCAAGTTCTAGGAGCCATATATGTGAATTTGGCTGCTGAAGAACATGGGCATCTTATTCTGTAATAGTTCTTATGGTTCCTGGTGGTCTGGCTGCCAGCCAGAGACTGACATTGGGTCTAGGTTTCCAGATAGCCATGGTGACCTTGGATAGACCATGCATGGACAAGATCGTTTGTTCCTTTTACATCCTGTTATTAGAAACATGGTTTCTTTGTCAAATGATCTGTGATGTGTTTCCATAAGTAGTTTAATTATACACAAAATCTAGGTGATTTGCTACTGGTTCTACATGATCTTAACTCCTTAAAAGAAATAAACTTGCAGGCAATGAGATGTAGAGATAAAAGGGCTATTACCTTTCCAGTAGTAAGTGGTAAAAAGTCCGTTCTGGCTGGCAGGGAGAAAAGACAATGTATCTGGCAGGTCACTAGGATACTTCCTTTATCACAACAACTGGAAAGACAGAAGTGCAATGGTACTTCACAAAGAGCTGGAACTCAACCCTCCAGGGCTCTTTTTTGGTCTCTCATGTCTGCTTCTCACTGCACACTACTTCATCTTCTGCCCTCTAGTCTACATTTCACCACATGAGGGAAATATGGATACCAAGAGCTTCTATGTTTCAAACCTTGGGATTATTGCATCAGAGAGAAAGGTTCTCACACATCCAGTCTCAAGGTAAAAAAAAAAAAAAAAAAAGGCCCTAGGGAAATGCTCTGATTAGCAGAATTTAGAACAGTTGCATAGTCTTGCACAAACCACCCATGATGATGATCTATAGAATCATACCAATATTGTGGAGGCTACATGGTTGGAGTTTCTGGGAAGTGTGGCAAAATGAGAGAAAGGGCGGTAAGTAGGGGGGATAAAAAGTCTACTACAGATCTCAAAGCTGTGAGCTTGGCAAATGGATGCCTCCACCTATATTAGGAAAGTTTTTCACAAAATACTATCTGTAGACCATAGGCATCAGCATCACCAAGGAACATGTCAGGCATACAAATCCTTGGTCTCACTTTATAAGTAGTGATCAGAAATTCTGGGGGGTGGGACCCAGCAATCTGTTTTAACAAACCCTTTGGTGATTCTGACGCACTCCAAATTTTGTAAGCCACTATCTTGAAAACAAGAGAGCTACTTTGAGTAATTGAAAATGTTTATGAGAGGTTTTGTCATACTATGTCAAGAAACCTCACTCATTCAACAAAATCTCTCCCGCATCCAGCTCCTTGTCAGAAGAGTATACTTTAAATTTCCATTCTGGGATTGCTAGCTTGCTATCCCATTTTCACGGAGTAACACAGCTAAACCTAAATTTACTGAGATGCCCAAGAAGTAAGTTGTCCTATATAATGAATTTTCTGGATAACTAAGAGTTAAACAACGACAACAAAAGGAATAAAAAAGAACCCCAAATGACATACATATTAGATGTTCTACAAAATTCAAACAAAAGTGTTTGATGGTATTTGCTCACTCACTTTAATGTGTCAATGAGGAAAAGTGAACCTAAGTGAACATTTTGTGGATAAACAGGTGCTGTCGGTCTTCTCATACTATTCTAAGAGTTACTGATTATTTTACAGTAATGAGAAAACATTTGCTAGAAAGATTGTGTTTTAATAAATTCTGTTCTTTTCCCCCGCTTTTTTTTCCTTTTTGCTCAAAGCTAAGCATCAAAACAATACAAGTTATTTGAATGTCCTGATTAAGATGGTCTGTGCTTGATCAAACTATCTGGAAGCAAAGTTGCTCAGGTGCCCTTACACTTGAAACCGTAGCAGTTGAATGATTATTATTTTATATGCTTAAATAGCCCTTTTGGCAATTTAAAAATTGAGATAGAAATTTAATGCCAGGGCACCTAGGTAACTAAGTTGGTTAAGTGTCTGCCTTTGGCTCAGGGCATGATTCCGGGATTAAGCCCTGCATCAGGCTCTCTACTCAGTGGGGAGCCCACATCTCCCTCTGCCTGCTGCTCCCCCTGCTTGTGCTCCCTCTCTGTCTGACAAGTAAATAAATAAATAAAATCTTAATAAAAAGAAGAAATCTAATGCCAATTTTATTTACAAAAGGTCTTGAGAAATTTGCTTAGTTTCTGTCCCAGTATTTCATAAATTTTATTTTCATTCTATACTACTGTGATGTTTGATATTTCCCCAACATTTATGTTATGGAATTGGGGTCAGACTACCTGACTTAAGTTCTGATTCTACACTCTTCAACTGTGAAATTAGGCAAGTTATTCATCTTTAAATCCTGGTAAGGTTCCCAATAAGTGCTAGTGATTATTAACTTTCCCTTTGAGGGATGTTGCCTCACTTTCTCTTGATCTCTCATCAATAAGTCCAGTCAAAGACTTGGCCAATTTCATTTGCAGCTTATGAGAAAGAAAATAAATACCTATGAATGAGGAAAGGTGTTTAGAGTTCTTTCCTTTATAGTTTTCCAAAGTATCTAATTAATAAATGGTACTCAGTAAAATATACAAAAGTTTTCTAATTCTAAGCATTAATAAACCTATTCTGGTCTGAAAACAAAAAAAATTAAACGATGATGTTACTAAGAACCACCTATAACAGGCATTGTGATGCCTTATACACTGGGTTTAGGATCACTGGTTAAACAATAATATAAGAAGTGTTTCATCACAGGAGTATAAATTTTTGTTGTTAAAGAAACTAAGCTAGAGGGTTTTTGCAGAACATGCTAATACTTTTTTTTTTTTCTGATAGAGATGATGAAGAATGAGTTCCTAATGGTGATTCTGAGCATGTCTACGCTATGTTGCAACTGGGCTCTTTCTAACATTGAGAGTCTGTAACCCCAACAATAAATTCTCTTGGCATCAAAATTCCTGGTTCTTGGAAAACAAAGAAGGAATCTCTATGTCTTATCTGTCCAAGTTCTCATTTAAAGAATTTTGTATAGAGCCACTTTAGTTGCTCAAACTGGGAGAAAGTAGAAGTGAGTCAAATATAGCAGCTGTTTTATTGCTGTACAATGATGCCACATAACAGTTCAGCTAAGCAGGATACAAAACCTGATTCCAGTTCTCACTGCACTGGGAATTTCAGGTAGACTGAATGTAATTACTTTCTTTGGACTTGGGCCAAGCTGTCTGGGTTATGAGCATCTCGTTTGGGGCAATTTGTGCTGTGGGACCATTAATGACTAAACATGCTCAGTGCCCACATTCTTGATATTTCATAGCAGCAAGCAAGAAAAAAAATTTGAGGAGATTAGTTTATTCATTATTCTGTTTCCAAATAAAGCAGGACATAGCTCAGAGTGCTTTTTTTTTTTCAGAGTGCTTTTTGTAGGTGTTGATATGATCTGTGAACCTTTTGAGATATTTAGATGATCATATTAGCAGATGTAGTATTAATAGTCACTATTTGTCCTTAAACTATGTTCAAAGGGACTTACAGGAACATACAGATTCAAACAGTGCAAAATAAAACATTTGAAGATGAAGAGAATAGAAAAGAAAAGATACTTTCAGGCATCAGGGTTAAGAAGATTACACCATTTTGGGAAGGAATTTGGGTTTTGTTTTTGTGACCGCTAAGCCAAAGATAAATATATACCAATAGGTGTGACTCTTATTTTCCTTTTGCTGAACTGAGCATATAATAGGTGCCTACAATGTTGGAGGGGGGAGGAATGAATAACAGATACATATGCAGTGACTTAATTCCTGATGACAGAAATCAGGCAGAGACCCACTGGACAGTTTCTTGTATTACCAGTTAACAATTTGAACAGTAACCCCAGGCATGATTCTACACAAGAGATTATTCAACTAAGCCAGCATCCCTTAGCTTTTGTAATGTTCTTTCTACAAGTCCAAAATTCAGATATATCTACAAATACCTTAAAAATCTGGAAAAGGAGTCAACATAAATATTTAATTAAACAGTTTTATGAGTGCTGCCATTGTTCTAAAGATGAATAAAGCCCAGCATTTGCTTTGAAGTAGAAACAATTCAGAAAGGAAATTTACAAATGTGATTCACTCTTAGGAAAGAAAAACTAAAAAATAAACAAATAAAACCTGATCTTCCCGGTATAATATTAACAATATCATAAAGAATATGAAATGTTTTGGGATGGAGGGTAGAATTGTTTACAGGAGCAACTCAGTCAGTGTTTGGATTTCCATCAGAGGAGGTAGGAGACAGGCTATCATTCTAGATAGAAATCAAAAGCAAAATGATCCAGAATATTCAGGTAGTAAAGAAAGGTAGAATTTGTTTGAATCATTTGATGACTACATGTAGGATAAAGGCAATATTGTATCAGTGATTGGACTATATTTTGGATGATCTCAACTGTCAGAATAAGGCTATGGGGAGTCATGGAAAGTTGTAGGGACTTTCTATAGACCTTCTGGAAGTGATAATGACTGAAGGGTAGAGAACTTAGAACTAAATGGATTTGAGTTTTTCAGATGATAAGAAATATGGGCCCAGGGCGTCTGGGTGGCTCAGTTGGTTAAGCGACTGCCTTCAGCTCAGGTCATGATCCTGGAGTCCTGGGATCGAGTCCCGCATCGGGCTCCCTGCTCAGCGGGGAGCCTGCTTCTCCCTCTAACCCTCTCCCCCTCATGTACTCTCTCTCTCATTCTCACTCTCTCAAAATAAATGGATAAATCTTTAAAAAAAAAAAGAAATATGGGCCCATATTTGGGTACTTTTATTGGGATTATTAGGAAAGCTTTCTGGTCAAGTTTTGACATTAATTGAAATAATGAAGCCTATTTTTAGATTTGACTTTCCTTGTTGTTAATAAAGTATTGCATCTACACTGACACTTCTCATCGGGGAGATATGTCCATTGCTTCTACTATGTCATTTAGAAAGTAGATGAAATTACTGGTAACATTTTTTTTCGAAACCTTATGGTTATTAAAATAATTTTATTTATAAGCTAAAGGTACCATACACATTATGCTCTGTTTTCACCCAACTTTCATTTCGACCTGCCTGCTTTTATGTTTTAGTTTCTGAGCTCTGTTTTACTCTTGTGATTTCTAGTATGAATTTTTTCTTTTTAAATCCATAGGCAGCATGATTAGTAAAAGAGCCACCAATTTCATGACCAGAAATCCATGAGATGACTAGGTAGGGGCTTTAGTTTAAGAGTCCATGCTGGTATTATTTTGTTTCTTTTGTCTATGTTTGTTTGTTTATTTGTTTGTTTAACCAACTCAACATTTTTCATCAAAATAAAAGTAAGGAGTACTCAAACATTAAATTTGTGTTTCTTAAACTCCGACACCTACCACTATGCTGAGCGTTATAAAAGTGGAGCTCCATAAAAATCCAGTAAAATGGAAAAGGAAAAGAAAGAGGACCAGAGGAGCCAAATAAGCACCTCTTAAAAAAAATTGTACCTGAGTCCAAGAACGCCACACGTGCTCTCCCTCTGTGTGTGTAAAGGGAGGATAACAAAATGAAATGGCCATGTTCTATAGCAGCAGAAACTTTCCAAAATATACTCTCACATTTTTAGTGGTGGGAGGAAAGTTAATTTTGGTTGAGACGGTTGGGATGGTTATTTAATCAGAACAATGCTATGTCGTAGGTTAGTTAGAAGGCACTTCATGAAAGATAAAGGCCATAAGTGAATTCTCACCCATCTTGCCGGTAATTACTGTGCCAAGGGCTTAATGAATATCCCTTCATTTTATCTTTACAGTTACTTTAGGAAGTGTTATCAAAATTATTTAAAGTTGAAACATTCGGTTTAGTTTTAGAAACGTAATAACATCTCATTCAATGTTTTTATAAAAGTAAAATTATTTGTACTTTCCAGGGCTCGATACATTTCAGTGCTTATGTAAAGAGATGATGTGCCTCTTAATACAATTTAATCAGACAGTGCTTTATCAGAAGCTAGTGAGATGTTACTCCATGGAAGGAAATGATAAACGCCACGACTGAAGTCTTATCATCTTTCACTGTGCTAAGGGCTTGATGGCATTATTTCATATCATCTTTATCATCATCTCGGGAAGTATTATCATTCTGATTTTACAGATGAAGAAATTAAAACTCCAAGAGGTTGAATGCTGGGGATCATTCACTCAACCCCATTCATAGAAAGTGTAGCATCTGGGCAAGGGTATAAAGTGATTTGTGCCACATGGTGACATACTTAATAATTATAACTTCAGCTATCACAGTGGTAAATAAATAAATCCCATTCCTCTACCTGGACACATATACTGTTCATAAAACAAAATTGAAAAAATAGGTGGAAAGCTATTTTTTTGTATGGCTGAAAGTTGACAAAATATTTAAAGATGATTAATTTAATTATTATTGTATATATTTGGGTATTCTATCTCTGAGGTAAAAATGTTTGAGTGAATAACAACATGAGAAAATGAATATTATATATATATATACACATTCCTTAAAATGTAGTTTTATCTTTGTTTCAGCACTCTTTAAACAAGATTTTTCATATATTTTGAATTCAGTTATAGTAATCTGAAGGATTAAAAAAATAAAGCAAATTGTATTGAAAGTATGCAACATATGAATATATTTTATTAAAACTCAAATAGTGAGTATCAAGTATGCTATCAAAACTGTAAATTAAAGTAAATATAAAGGATCAAACATTGTTTCAAATTTATTTTAAATTTATCTTCTTCTAAAAAATAAAAAATAAATTTATCTTCTTCTAAAATATTTTAATTATTAAAGAGCCAAATACCAAGTATATTTGAAGGATATTAAAATAATTTAAATAAAGCTGGATATCTTAATTTTTGAAATTTAATAAAATGTTGTTTTGTTTTTTTTTAATCCTTCTCGGGCACCTGGGTGCCTCAGTTGGTTAAGCGTCTGACTCTTGGTTTCGACTCATGTCATGATCTCAGGGTCCTGGGGTAGAGCCCCATGTGGGGCTCTGTGCTCAGTGGGGAGTCTGCTTGAGATGTCTCCCTCAGCCCCTCCCTCCTCTCTCTCTCTCTTCCTAAAATAAATCTTTAAAAAAATAAATAAAACCATTCTCACTTCTATTGTTCCTACACCTAAACACTGATGTAAAGAGATGGCATCATACTTTTCACATGGTACATCTCAACATACACACACATACGTATACATTGAATGTATATGAATTGTTTAATGTTTAATAGGACAGAATGTACCTCAGACACTATATACAACTGTTGCAGAAACTGCTCTAATTAGTGGATGCCTTTGGGGCCATTTGTTTCAGTAAGACTTGGAAATGACACTTCATTATGTAAGAATTTATTGCATTTATGCTATCTGAGAGGAAGTTTTGACAAGTTAATTAATTTGTCTTTTATCTAAACGCCTCTGCTGCAGCTCCAATCCTCCCTGCACTCCAAAGCACTGTTCTTTGTTGTCCCCAGCGGCACGACCAGCAAACCTTCCTGGTGTTTGAGAGGAAGTGACTTCTCTTTTGAAGACATAGGGCAAGAGGTGTGGAAAAGCATTTCTCTGGGTCCTGAAGTGTGTTGATCATGAAAACAGATTTGGGCGTTAAGTGCCCATGATGAGCACAGGATCCCAAGGGACGGAGGCTACCTGGGGTTCTTTAGTAAATGTAGTTTGTCTGTTTTGATATGCAAAAAAAATCCACAGAGCCCAGGACAGGGGCCTTCTTTTCTTGTTCTCTACAAGTGGTGGTCACCACACAACTACATGGTGGGGCAACTGACCTTTTTTTTATTATTATGTTATGTTAATCACCATATATTACATCATTAGTTTTTGATGTAGTGTTCCATGATTCATTGTTTGCATATAACACCCAGCACTCCATGCTTAATACCCATCACCAGGCTAACCCATCCCCCAGCCCCCTCCCCTCTAGAACCCTCAGTTTGTTTCTCAGAGTCCATAGTCTCTCATGGTTCCTCTCCCCCTCCGATTTTACCCCCTTCATTCTTCCCTTCCTGCTATCTTCTTCTTCTTCTTCTTTTTTTTTTTAACATATAATGTATTATTTGTTTCAGAGGTACACGTCTGTGATTCAACAATCTTCCACAATTCACAGCACTCACCATAGCACATACCCTCCCCAGTGTCTATCACCCAGGCACCCCATCCCTCCCACCACCCACCACTCCAGATAAAGATGGGTATATATATACAAGGGAATATTATGCAGCCATCAAAAGGAATGAGATCTTGCCATTTGCAATGACATCGATGGAACTGGAGGGTGTTATGCTGAGCGAAATAAGTCAATCAGAGAAAGACATGTGTCATATGACCTCACTGATATGAGGAATTCTTAATCTCAGGAAACAAACTGAGGGGGCAACTGACCTTCTAATCAAGATAATTTCTGATTCAAGAGCTTACATTCTCATCATTCTGGTGCTTTCTTAACAACCTCATGTGTTAGGCACATTAGCAGTTTTGGACCTGAAAGAGGGAGACAGGGAGAAAGAGAACATTCTACTTCTGTTGCAAGTAATAAGAAAATGGGGCATCAAAGGACCCAGTAACATTTTCTCAAAAATAAAGGGCTAGGGGCACCTGGGTGGCTCAGTCCGTTAAGCGTCTGACTCTTGATTTTGGCTCAGGTCATGATCTCAGGGTCTCGGGATGGAGCCCCAAGTTGGACTCTGGAGTCTGCTTGAGATTCTCTCCTTCTGCCCCTCCCCCTGCGTGCTCTCACACCGTCTCTCTCTCTCTCACTCTCTGTCTCCCTCAAATAAGTAAATAAATCTTTTTTAAAAATAAAAAATAAAAAAATTAAGGGCTAGCATGTACAGACAAATTGTATTTCTACAAATAGGTTCTCAACTTCTTTTTACTTTGAGGTTTTTTTTTTTTAAATAATAAAGTAGGAAGTCTTTTCATTCATTGTTTTTAAGACCATAATTTAGCCAAGAAGCTACTTTGAAAAACTTATTCTCCTTTCCTGAAGTAAAAGGTGTTTCTGGAGCCAACTGGAGAAAACAGTGGGGAACTGGTTTCTGACATTGACGGGGACCCTTGTCATCACTCTCATCAAACAAAAGAAAGGCTTCCCCTTGGCTGCAGCATTCCTATGTGTGAGGGACAGTTCTGCAAATGAATGCAAAGGTACAAAAAGCCCTTCTGTCTCTAAAGAGGCTAAGAGTGGGTTTCAAGTGCAAATGAAGGAGGTGAATTAAAAGTAAGTGTTGGTAGCTTCTCTAAGCAGAGTTTTCATAGCCGTAAGAATTTTTCTCTTCTGTAGCTGCCAAATTTCCAGAAAAAAAAAATTGAGAGTGAGGATGTCAGTATTAAATAGAAATAAAATTCCTTTTTTCCCCTTATCCTCCCAATATGTCTGTATAGCACATTTCTAATGTAGGCACATTTTCCTGGTGATATAAGTATCATGAAACAATTGTAATAGATGATTTGTATGGGATGGATGAAGGGTGACCCCTGACTCTCTGATGTTCCCGCAGATTTTTTCTTGTTCAGAGTATTGCAAGAGTGCCTTTGTCTTCACCAGATTCTGTACTCTACATAAGAATTCAGCTAAGGAATGTAGCAAATGTTCTCCAAACAAAAATATGCACCTGCAGCTCTTTCCATGCCCCTGGCAACTTCTCATTTTAATTGAGGTAATGTTTTAAAAGAAGAATGTTATTCCATGATAAGTCTCCCAGCCTTAGCTGTGACACTCCGGATTCTGTGCAGTTTGCATGAAGTCTATGGTGGGCAGTTTGCCTTGCCGTTTGTGTACCCATGAATTTTTATGAAATAAAGAAATTTTCCTTTGCCTTCACCTTCCTCAATGGTGAGGGTGTCCGTGGAATGTTGAAGAAGAAAGCAACTTCTCATGTCATTTGCTCCAACTGTCCTAGAACAAGAGATAGAGACCAGAGAGCCCAAGTGTCTTTCTAGAATACATGCTGAGCTAGGATCACTTACGGAATAAAAATGTCACATCTAAGATTGTGAAGAAGTGAACTGAAAACTCCCACCAGCCTTTGTAGAGCTCCAGGTTACTCTTTCTCCCTACACCACGTACCCAAGGCCTTCACATTATTCTTCTAATTACATGCACTCCGCAAGAGGCTGTCCCCCGACCTTTTCTAGGCATCCCCCTTGCTTTGAGACTATTTCCCCACATTTTTTCCTATATGCTTATCAAAACTTAACCTATGCAGTATTCCATACCTGCCCAAATCACCACTACCTTTGAGGTACCACTCAGGGAAATGTATTTATAGGAAGTACATGAACGCTATAACTGGCTGAGAGTCCCCCCAAAAAAGTTGCTATGAATTATTTGCATTTAATAAAAGACCACTGAAGATCCTTAGCACAAGAAGATCAAATTGCAATTGTTGAGAATCTGAAGGCTTGGGATGAAGATACAAAACTAGAGCTCTACTAACATGTATTTTTATATTTATTCCTACTATTCACTGAATTATATGTACTATCCTCTCCACCACCAACACACACTCTTCCCTCCACCTTTTCCATCACAGCTCTCTATTAGCGTTAATAAAGGTCTAAGGTTTCACAACTCAAAGGGAATTTAGAGAACATTTACAACCCATAATGGGGGCTCTAAGAGCAGTTAAAGGAGAGACAGCACTCTAAGAACAGCCTATTCTTCATACAGCAGCCAGAGAATAATCCTAAAATATGAATCCTGTCACATCCTCTCGAGCTTAAAGTCTACCTGTGACCCCACTGCACTTCCACTAGACCCAAAGTCCTTCCAGTAGCCAGAAAGGCCCTTCATGGTGTGAGCCCTGTGCACCCCGCAGCCTCGCCTATGTCTCTCTCTGCTGTTTCCAGTGCTTTCCAGTCCTATCAATCCTATTAATTTCTCAAACTCACTAAACTCTTCACCTCCTGAGGTGACTTTCTCTCTGTCTGGTTCATCCACATGATAGTTCCTGATCATCCTTTGGGTTTTAAAGTCCCTTTATACCTTCCCTGACTCATCTACCTAATGAGAAACTCCCACCTCTGAAGTTTGCTCCCATCCCCGCACCCTGCTCATTTGACCGCATGGCAGGCAGCACCATTTGTAATTATATATATATATATTTTAAAGATTTTATTTATTTATTTGAGAGAGAGGGGAGGGGCAAGGAGCAGAGGGAGAGGCAGAGAATCTCAAGCAGATTCCACACTGAGTGTGGAGCCTGACATAGGGCTCGACCTCACGACCCTGAGCTCACGACCTGGGCCAAAACCAAGAGTCTGACACTTAACCCTCTGAGCCACCCAGGTGCCCCAGTAATTATATATCTTATCAGGTTTCTCCATCAGTGTGTAAACTCCCCAAAGGGTGGTACGTACTTAGTGCCAGACTCATTGTCCAGCACATATTAAGTGGTCATATTTGTTGTATGAATGAATGAACTCGAATGTTCTGACTTCATCCCACTAGTCTTGTGATAACACTTTACGGCTTGTCTTTCCTCACCCCCTATGAACTCTGTCTCCTCCTTGTGTGCCTTCCTTATTATTTTTGACTGATTTAGTGCTTTAGTGGACACTGATTTACTAGATAAACTAAGTTTTCTGATTTACAATTGAAAAATGCTAATGCCTAATTTCATTTAAATGCAAACACTTGTATTCTCAAGAAGGCCACCTTTAAAGAGGATGATAATGAAGTTCCAGACTCTGTAAACATCTATTCAAGAGTGATATTTCATCTCTCTGTTATACACTTGCTCACTCCACCTACATTTAGGGCTGGGTGCTGTGCAGTACAAATTTTTACAACCAGTTTTCCTCTTGTGACCCCACAGAGGAGGACATAATCTAGCCCCAGTGGGCATGAAATAGTTTCACAGTAAAACTCAAGCTTTAAAAATATCTGAGGGGCAGTTGTGATAATTTGACCCGGAAAGCATCCTGGACCCCTGCAGGGCTGAGTAGAGTTTCAGGAACCAGCTTAGAAGCTCTTTCTTTCTACTACTTCTTTCCACGCAAGCTGAGAGACACTGAGTACAGAGAAACAGAAGCTGTAGCTGAGTCCCTGGCGGTGGAAGCAGGAAAGCAGCTGACTTGAGCGGAGACTAGATCTCCTTAGGTTTCCCTGCGGCAGCATCTGCGGTAGCGAGGGGGATCAGGCACAGATGGTGATGAGCCTTTTGAGGAAGAGCCTGTATTTGGTCTGTGTGGAACAGTTACCCCCTGTACCAAGGACTTTCTATTCATATCAAGGAATTTAAGTCTTGTTGCTACCATTGCTCCAAACTCACACCGAGAGTTCAGAGCCCTGGGTCAGATGAGGATCATGCTAAATAAGAAGAGAGGAGAACCCAACTCTGCAAAGATACGTCCTCCAGCCAACCTGGCTCATTTTCATAAATACCTTCCTGAGGACGGTCTGGGAGTTAAAGTAAGAACCGCTGACTGAGGTTTATAATTTTGGGTTATTTCAACCCATGCTACAGGATAACAAAGTCCAGTCATTCTAAGGGGACTTTTTTGTTGTCTTTATTAAATCCAAAATTTAAGGAACACCTTCAAAAGGTCTAAGGATATAAAAATATTCCTTTGGGAAATGGGGGTACTGTATTCCCTCTCTGGCACTTTTAAAAAAATTTTTACAGGTTGAACAATAACTTAACAGTAAATATAAAAGTACAAGTGAATTTTTAAAAATTAACTTAAAGTGGAGACTGTCTTAGCATGATGTTAAAGCCAGAAACCGTAAAGGAAAAAACTTGACAGATCACACAAGAATTTTCACAGAATAAAAGACTGATTGTCCAAATTAAAAATACAGGTTACAAACTGGGAAAATTATTTGCAATGTGTAGAAGAGTTTAATATTCTTACTACTAATAATAAATGTCAGATTATTAACATATACAGTGATTACTAAGTGCCAGACATGGTAATAAACTTGTATTAACTCACTTACCCCACTATCTCATGGAGTATGTGTTACTCTAGCCTCATTTTCCAGATGACAAAACTGAGGCACAGATAATTAAAATAATTATCCAGAGCCTGCAGCTTCTAAGTGATAGAAATGGGATATATAGAACTTTCACATGTGAAAAGGGAAAACAAACATCCCACTAGAGAAATGGGAGGAGAGCTCCTGTAAAAAGACAACAGAAATGAGCAAAAGACTATGGTCCTTTTATCCTTATCACAGAAGAGAGTGTTTTTTTTTTTTTTTAAGATTTTATTTACTTACTTGACAGAGAGACAGTGAGAGAGGGAATACAAGCAGGGGAAGTTGGAGAGGGAGAAGCAGGCTTCCCGCTGAGCAGGGAGCCCAATGCGGGACTCGATCCCAGGACCCTGGGACCATGACCTGAGCCCAAGGCAGACACTTGACTGAGCCACCCAGGTGCCCCAACAGTGGGTTTTTTGTTCAGGAAGCACCTTGATAGATTTTATCATCTGAGAAAAAAACTGTCTGGGTTGAGCCTAATTGAAAAGCTTAGGGGCACCTGGGTGACTCAGTCGTTAAGCGTCTGCCTTCGGCTCAGGTCATGATCCCAGAGTCCTGGGATCGAGTCCCACATCAGGCATGCTGCTTGGCAGGAAGTCTGCTTCTCCCTCTCCCACTCCCCCTGCTTGTGTTCCTGCTCTCACTGTCTCTCTCTCTGTCAAATAAATAAATAAAATCTTAAAAAAATAAAAAGCTTAGGTATGAGATTGAGATTGCCTTGCATTTCCACTAACAGAACTTTAGGGTTTGTGGAGAGATTGTAGGGCCTGGAACTCTGAGAAAGGCAGATATGGGGAAAAGATGTGAAAGAGGCTTGGGCAAGAGCATGGCAGATGCAGGACAGCTCAGGGTCATGGCAGGGGCAAGAACCCTGGGAACAGTGAAGTCTATAATTTATTTTAATTTTATTGGCTAGTCTATGATGTAAGCCCCTATGATCTCCACATTTACTGAAACATTTACAGCTCAAAACAGACTTATGTTAACACTGTGTTTGGAACTGTAAAGGAGGAGTGTCCTGAGTGGGGGACAGTAGTGCTGAGCCGGACGGCAACCACAAGGGAGGAACCAGTGAGCATACCCAAGTCCACTGTGTGCTGAATTCTCAGAAACCATGATTCAGAGGATGTGGGGAGAGAGATTAATCAGCAAAGTTTCAGAAGTGTGGAGGGTAGCAATATCCAGGTGGCTCATGTTGGCGCTACATGGGCAAAGCCCGTGTAGAGCTAATTCTTAGAAAAATACAGCAATCTATACAGAAAATGTTGTTCAACATCACTAATTATCAAGGAAGTACAAAATTAGAAATGGGGATTTTTTTTGCAAATTAGATTGGAGATTCTTAAAAATATTGATAATAAACTTGGACACACTGTTAGTTAGAAGAGCACTTCCTGAATGGTGGTTCAAAATGGGCTGAGAGTGAACTGATATTCCAGCCTTAAAGGTAGCTGTAGCTGGTTGGTCTGGCTGAGAATACCTGCCTCTGTTTACCTTCATGCCATGTAAATACTATCATTTCCTCTATGTGTCATGATTTAACAAAGGACGGGAAGTACCAGGTCAGTGTCTAGAGTAGTACAACTATACTAGATTGGCTTGGCAATACAAATTAACCGTTTAAAGGCACATACAATTAGACTTGGCAATTCTATTTCTAGAAACCCAGAGAAATTTACTGAAAAATGCACAAAAATATGTCTTCAAGATGTTTATAAGGGCATTGATTGTAAAAAAACACTAAAGAAGTAAAAACTGTATTAACCCATTTTCTATTGATAGACATTTATATGGGGACTGTGTAATGTAAAAGTATACATGCTTTAAAAAACCATGAAGGCTATCTATGTGTACCGGTGTGGTGCTACATACACAGTGAAAAAAAGCATGTAGCAAAAAAAAGAAAAAGGCAGTATAGTATTTATAGAATGAACTGTTAAAAATTGAAATATAAGTATTGAGGGTTAATCAAAGAAAGCTAAGGAAGATAAAGATTTTCATTTTGGAAAGGAAAATGATCTCAAAAGATCACTAATTTCAAAAAAATCAACTGTTGAAAAAAAATATTTCAACAGAGTAAAATGTTACACAGTCAATGTTGTATATTCTAGGAGGACAACGGATGCAGCCTTTCATATTGGTGACTCATTTAGCTTCTTCTGTCCGGGTGTGTCATAGGTACTATTCACAAACTAAAGGTAGGAGGTAGTCATGTCATCCTCTAAAGAGATCACATACTGCTGCCAGGGACATGAGCGCGGTATTGCTTTGGAAATAGGAATGCTAGGGAGAAATGTGCCTTACTGTTTCCAACTTAATTAGAGAAATCTTTAGAATTAGCTTTCAGAATTGCCAAGCCAGCATCTTCTAAGACTTCTATTCATCTCCCAGTATTTTTCTCCTTTCATAGGATTAAAGAACTAATTTAGTAAGATTGTTGAACAGATTTTTATCAGGCTTAGCTTGTGGATATGCCAACATTTGAGTGTATATATTACACATATACAACTAACAGGTTTGCCTCTTCTTTTCTTCTGCCAAAACCCAAAACACTGACAACAAAGACATAAAATGTGATGAAAACAAAGACATAAGTTATTTGGAGCCTGAAAAGGCAGCCAGTCTTTGGGAAAGAGGGAAACATGCCTCATCACATTCTAAAGCCTTTGATGAAGTATTTCCTATGCAAAAGGACTAGGGCTCTTCGTTTTCTATAAGTATCATCATCTCCTATATGAAACCCATTCTAGCAAGTTTCTAAAGCTGGGTGTGTCTGCTGGAGGAGGAAGTAGGGACACAAACAATTTGAGTTAGGGCAGACTCTGACTTCCTACCATTTCTTTGAGGTTGATTAATCTCGTTTGGGTAAATTGTCAGGCAGGTTCAAACTTGGATTTCCTGCCAGGGCTGACCCTCCACTCCACTTTTTACTTTCAAAGGTAGGGTCTGGGTTCAAAGGGGAGCTGACCTCAAGGCTTTGGGGTTGGCCTAATTATCATGTTGTCTTTGACTTCCCTCTAAGACTCCATCTCTCTCAGTGCTGATTTGGGTTATGATGCAGCCTGTTCCACTGACTTCAGTTTCTGCCACTGTCCTTGAATCAGGGCCATCACTTGCCTACACAGGGCATTTGTCAGGATCAGAGAGAAATTCCTCCCACAGCTAGACACAGAGAGCATACCGGAGGGCATGCGTCTGCAGGCCAAACATGGGCTAGACGGTAGCTTCACACCCCCTCAGTGAGCTCCTTGGCATAGGGCCAACCCGTACAATCATTCGTGGAGGTCCTGCCGTGAGTACTGCCTCTTATAAAGCTCGCTCTTCTGCTCTCTGTGTAGCTCAGAGCCGGGTGTTTGCTGACCCACCGATTCCTCACGGACCTCTCCACTTTGGAAGGGCACGAGGTGCTTCTGGATCCCTTTCATATCAGAGGTCATGGGGAGCCAGTACTGTGATCTCCAATCTTGGTCTCATCCATCCGGATACCTGTGAGCTCGATCCTGGGACAGAGGCTGCTCCCGATGGACACTAGCAACCATGAATTCACAGACTGCCCTGTTGCCAGAGTGAAAGTTTAAGTCCTGATCGAGTACACCCCAATTTTATTATGTGCCTGTAAGACCAGCACCTTTGCAACATTTCTATCTGCAGTCTAGTAAAAGTGCTCTTAAATTAAAGCACTTAATACCCACCAAAGTAAGGAACAAGTACAATTTTGAAGATGATTTATGCCCAGTAGATGTTGATTTAGGCATGTATCTTGCACCAGTCTAGCTCTGAGTAGACAAACAGAATAGGCTAGCTTATCACATCTCCACATCTTCTTGATTTATGTCCTATTATAGAATTTATTATATTATTTGGGAATAATAAAGAGTTGACTACACCATGATTTTTGTTAAGTGATTAAAACATTAGGAGTTATCCAGTGTCTTACTGACACCTCACCTTGTTAAGATACACAAGACATGAGGGTTTTGTTTATTTTTTAATGTAATTTGTACATGATTTTTAGACCGTCCTTCCAGTGTAACCATTTTGAGACTGGTATCTAAGAGTATTGGCAGTATTCTAGTGTGATGCCACCAGAGGCCTCTTCACAGAGTGAGATCGGGTTTTAAGGAAATCTGCATGCCCCCTAAAAGTATATGCAAAATCTAGTGTGTTTTCTGGGAGTCTTCAGCATTTGTCATGTTGTCTGAAAATTCCTGTGACTAAAATAGATCAACACAAACAAACATATAAGCAAAAAGCTGGCACCTAAAACACAATTAGAATTAGACTAAAGGTGATTTCATCATACATCTGTGTGGGAAATGTGGTAAATAATATCTAATTGAATGTATATAGATATATATGTATATTGCTTATCTTTTCTTGAATTCTTTAAATCTGAACCTAGGTTAGCTATCTTTGTTCTTCAGAGGTTAGGCCACTAGAGCTTATGGGAAGAAAAGCCAGAAAGAATGAACTTCCTTTCACTCCTTTAGATGTGTTGCACAAATTTAATGTCTGTCAAAAACCCCCAGGGCCTACAGTGGAGCAATATATATATATATATATATATATATATATATATATATGTACAAAAATATATACTGAAGAACACTGTCTCATATCCTATTGCAGTCACATATATACAACCTTTTTTTTTTCTGTCTTTAAGAAGGAAACACATACTACCATTTAAGGTGGCTTTAATTTGCATAGAGAAATGAGAATTTTAAGATGTTTCCACAAGGAGCTGAAAATAGAGTTCAGGCTCCTTTCTTCATTACAGCTAGAGTCAAAATGGTAATATGAATAAATGTCCCCTTTCAAAAGTATCCTGTCCTGGGGGCTGGAAAAAAAATTTGCAGGAATATTTTTCAAAAACAATATAATTCAGATTATTTTTGATTAAGGAAGCTCCAAACTCTCTGGAACATCAAACAATGCACCACGATTACTTCAAAATGGCTCTTTATTTAATCAGGAAGATTTTTCTTATTTACACTAGCTTGTTTTCTTGCTCCTGTTGTCAGCCCCCGTTTTGCATCCCAGCAGCTGCCAAGGACACCGCAGAGCCACGACTACAGCGTCCGTGCATCCGCCTTCCTTGCTCCAATCTTACCACCAACCCTCCCATTTCCACTAACTCTCCCCTCACCTATCGCCGTCGACTCTTGATTGGCCTTCTTCCCTCTATGCCATCTTTTTTGCAATAATTTCTCCAGACTGCAGTCTGATTAACATTCATAAAGGAATCATGTTCCTACCTTTCCCCCCACAATATTGAATAGTTCCTTCATGAGAGAATATCATTTAACCTTGCCTTGGCATTCAATGCTTCACCACACACTCCCAGGTCTGACTCAGATTTCAACCACCCGTTTCAACTTTGTGTCTTTTGGGTAGGTCTGTGATATCCTACAAACTGTATATCTTCCTCCATCTAAACCCTATCTAAGTTGAAAACATGTTTTTGATATGTCTTTTTTTCCATCACAGCAAAAAGAAATTTCTTCTGTCTCTTAAACCCAAAAGAAGACCTTCCATAAAGGATTACTGCCTCTTTGTATTAGACACTTTTCAACCTTGAGTTTGGACTTTCTTAAGTCCACAGTAAGATAACAATCTTTAAAACCAGACTGTGTGGATAGAGAGAAGGGTATTTCTAAATTCCAACAATACCTTGGGCATATCAAGAACCAAATATGAAGCACAAGTCACACAAGAAAAGAATTAAGCTAAACTTCATCAAAATTAAAAACTTGTGCTTCAAAGGACACCATAGAGAAAGTAAAAAAAAACAAACAAACAAACTCACAGAATGGAAGAAAATATTTGCAAATCATGTATTTGATAAGGGACTTATATCTAGAATATATAAAGAACTCTTACAACTCAGCAATGAAAAGGCAACCTAATTTAAACAATGATCAAAGTCTTTGAATAGAATTTCTCTAAAGAAGATACCCAAATGGCCAATAAGCACATGAAAAGATGCTAAACATCATTAGCCAGCAAGGAAGTGCAAATCAAAACCGCAATGAGATACCACTTCATACAAAGTAGGATAACTATAAGCAGAAAGACATATAAGAATTGTTGACAAGAATGTGGAAAACTGGAAATCTATATACTGCTAGTCAACATGAAAATGGTGCAAACTCCTCGGAAAATGGTCTGAAAGTTCTTCCAAAGGTTAAACAGACTTACCACACAACCCAATAATTCCACCAGGAGGTATATACTTGAGAAAATTGAAAACCTCTGTCTACAATAAAATCTATACACGAATGGTCATAGCAGCATGACTCATAATAGCCAAAAGGCAGGAAAAATCCCATATCTCCATTAACTGAAGAACATAAAACAAAATGTGGTATGTTTCTACAGTGGAGTGTTACTCAGCTGTAACGAAAGGAATGAATTACTGACACATGCTACAACATGGATGAACCTCGAAAATATTAGGCCAAGAGAAAGAGAAGCCAGTCACAAAATAAGCCACATATTGTATATCTCATTTACATGGAATACCCAAAGTGGGCAAATCCATAATAACAGAAAATAGATTCAGGGTTGCCAGAGGCTGAGGGAAGGAGGGAAATGGGGAATGGGTATGGGGTTTCTTTTGGGGGTGATGAAAATGTTCTCAAATTAGGTAGTGGTGATAGTTGGACAACCCCATGAATATAATTACTGAATTGTATATTTTATAAGACTTTTATGGTATATAAATTTTATATCAACCTTTTATTTAAAAAATGCTATTGGAAACAGAGTGTACTTTTTGGTTTAAAAATCAGTCCTGGAGGGCGCCTGGGTGGCTCAGATGGTTAAGCGTCTGCCTTCGGCTCAGGTCATGATCCCAGAGTCCTGGGATCGAGCCCCGCATCGGGCTCCTTGCTCAGCAGGGAGTCTGCTTCTCCCTCTCCCTCTGCCTCACCCCCTGCCTGTTCTCTCTCTGTCTCTCTCGCAAATTAATAAATAAAAAATCTTTAAAAAAAAAATCAGTCCTGGAGGATTTGGAGCATGGCATTTTATTAAAGCAGTAAGATACAGCAAATAAAGGAAATGATGTCAGAGCAACGTTTCTACAAATTGGAAAGAAAATAAAATACAATATTAAACGATATGCAGGAAGTAGAACAAGAAAGAAAAACCAAGGGTAGGGGGAAGAGATGAGGCCTGGGTCCCTCAGTAACCCCAAAGCACTACATTCAGGCAAAATGTAGAAATTCTGATAGAAAACCCAGAGAACTCCAGAAAAACTCTGAGACCCTTCAGGCTGACACTCTGCTTTGTTGCCATCTCCTACAAGGCAGTTCCTCTACTTTAAGTATCTTGACCTTTTTCTTCCTTCAGTAACTGACCTTAGAGACGAATCTGCTGGGGTATTTTTCCCAACTTTCTGGACTCCTGTTATGAATGTCACTCTGACTTTAGGAATTCCTCTGTCTTCCAAGCTGTCTCTGAGTCCCTGAGCTCTTGCACAGCTTTGGCCCTACCACCATCCCGACCCTGACAAAGAGGTAAGGCACAGAACACAGAGTAAGAATATGAAAAGGAATGTTAAAGTACCCAAAAGGACCTCTCGCCCGGGATGTCAGACGTTTATAAGCTACCATGTTTGCATATTAAGTCATTCTGCTCTATCCTTTGATCCTCAGCAGGGGACTAACGGAGAGTCTTTGAAAGGACACTAGACAAAGACCATCAAGAAAGAAGATTTATGGTCCTACGGGGACAGTCAGCAGATTCAGATGCTGTCTTTCTCTCTCTGCTCTCAAAGTACAGAGACAGAATAAACAGCCTCTCGAGTCTTGAGATGAGGAAGCGAATGGAGTCACTGCTTCCAAGGTCAGGAGGATTTCAATATTCACCATGAGTCCAGTGCAACCAAAATCAGAAAACTTGAGAACAGTGGATGACTGGGGCATGGGCCCAGTAGCCAAAACTATCATAATGGTAGAATGAGCATGTGATGACCTCTCCTGTTACCCCAAAGCCTTTGATGTGATTTGTATGTATATGTATATATATTGATAGAATATATAGAATCCAGTTGACAAAGAGAAAAGTTCTTAACAATCCATAACCCAAAGGCACCAAAGTTGAGGGCAGCTGTGATGGTGACAATGATTCTGGGTGCTCCTAGTTGACCCGGGGAACAAAGGAAACAAGTTGAGACTGTGAGACAATTGATACCATAAATAACCAGATAACCACCTTCAGAGCACCTGAGTCAGTTGGGTGAACTACTGCATAATCGAAAGCACTGACTGTGGGTGCATGATCTAGAGGAGAAGCGGGACAATGCTGGCTGTTAATGGGGATCTCCAGGAGGCAGGATCTTCAGTCTTCTTTACCGATACTCTGCATAGTAGCCTTGCGTGTTCCACTACTCAGTTACTTGCAGTTCTTTGAGGGGGTCCATCTCTCTTAGGCCACCACGTTTGTAGGTGCTGGGCCTCTTACCTAGAATGCCATCCCACCCCAAGCTTCTGGTAAAGTATTCCTCATTAAATAAATGAATATCTGGAAAGCGTTTGTAACCATGGCTGGTATATGAAAAGTGCTCAAGGAATCTGCTATTTTTCTTATTATTACTGATTATTAGCAATAATAATCAATAATTATGTCTTGTTATTGACAATAATTATTACTTATTATTATTATGACTTTCAAGAATCACCTCAGAAAATCATTCCTTTACCTAACTCCTCCAGAGCGAATTAGGACCTTCCAAAACACCTCCCATTTTCTTTTGGAGGAGAGGAATGGGCCCATATTAATCTGCCTCTTTATTTTAATTGTGAAGAAAGGGATTTTCAAGTTATTAATCTCCATATATTTAGCATCTAACTCACATACTAGCGCATTATAGGCATTAAATAATTTTACAGACTGAGTAAACAAATAAATGTGATTATATAAAAGCAATCATTTTCTTCAGATCAACTATAAGGTCTGTGCCTGTCAGCAGATCATTAAACATTAATTATTGTACCCCAGTGGCTGAAAATTGGCATCTGTGTGAGCTGTATTACCTTTGACATGGGGCAAAATATTTTATGTCTTCAAATTATTTGGCTCAGTGAACTGCCCTGAATAAGACAAAGGCCATAATTTTGCCAAATCTTCATTGCGTGTCACATTTCTGTGACCATAGCTTTTGAGAGCAGTGATTGAAATTCATCCAGAGAACTCTTTTTTTTTTTCTTTTTGTTAGCCAAGAGAATTGGAGGATATGGTCCTAAAACCATTTTTTTCTCCATCGGTGGCTACAGAAAATGTGCTAGTTAATGTTACGTGTTAAGTTGGCTAAGCCACAGTACCCAGATATTTGGTCCAACTTTATTTTAGATCTTTCTGTGAAGGTATTTTTAGATGAAATTAACACTTATATCAGTAGACTTTTAATAAAGTAGATTACCCTCAATAATGTATGTGGGCCTCATCCAATCAGCTGAAGGTCTTAAAAGAAAAAGGACTGACCTCTCTCTAGCAAGAGGAATTCCGCCAGCAGATTACAACATCAAGTCTTTCCTAGGTCTCCAGCATACTCTGCAGATCTTAGGCTTGTGAGCTTCCACAATTGTATGAGCAATTTTTTTTTATTATTATGTTATGTTAATCACCATACATTACATCATTAGTGTTTGATGTAGTGTTCCATGATTATTCATTGTTTGTGCATAACACCCAGTGCTCCATGCAGAACGCCCTCTTTAATACCCATCACCAAGCTAACCCATCCCCCCACCCCCCTCCCCTCTAGAACCTTCAGTTTGTTTCTCAGAGTCCATAGTCTCTCATGGTTCGTCTCCCCCTCCGAATTCCCCCCTTCATTTTTCCCTTCCTACTATCTTCTTCTTTTTTCTTTTTTTTAAGTGTCTTTTTTATTGTTATGTTAATCACCATACATTACATCATTAATTTTTGATGTAGTGTTCCATGATTCATTGTTTGTACATAACACCCAGTGCTCCACGCAGAATGTGCCCTCTTTAATGCCCATCACGAGGCTAACCCATCCCCCCACCCCCCTCCCCTCTAGAACCCTCAGTTTGTTTTTCAGAGTCCATCGTCTCTCATGGTTCGTCTCCCCCTCTGACTTACTCCCCTTCATTCTTCCCCTCCTGCTATCTTCTTCTTCTTCTTTTTTTTTTTCTTAACATATATTGCATTATTTGTTTCAGAGGTACAGGTCTGTCATTCAACAGTCTTACACAATTCACAGCGCTGTATGAGCAATTTTTTAAAAAATCTGTATCATTTATCTACCTATACCTATGTATCTACACACACACACACACACACACACACAAACACACACCCACACACACCCATATTCGTTCTGTTTCTCTGGAGAACCCTGATTAATATAGTGAAGATGGAATCAAAGGCCCGAGTTGACTAGCCAATCTGATATCATAGGCTAATGCTTTAATTCCTACCTCCTGCCGAATGAATAGGGGCTTCCCCTTGTCATACTACTGAAGTAAATAAAGGTTGTCCTCAATCCCATCCTTCTCTCTCTTTTACGTCTTCTTCTATACCATCATCTTCATTTTCTCCCACACAAGGGACCATGTATCCTTATGTGTCCATCATGGGACCATGAAGAAATTTAAAATGCCATGGGACTGCCTCTCTTCTATGGAGCAGGTAGGAGCTTAGAAGGAAACTAGTAAGCTCATTCCCTAGGCATTGATATGTGTTTAAGAACCCATTCTGGAACTATTCACTTTCTGTTGTTTTCCTTAGCACTGTGACCAAAAAAAAAAAAAAAAAAAAAAAAACTTATCTGAAGGCATCACTCTTACAGGATTTCAGCCTTTGTGTAGAGTTAAAGGGGCATTTTGGGAATACAACTGGCTTTAGAATGCTTCAAGTTATGACAACAATGTGGCTAAATACACAATCAGTTGTGTTGAGCCTGAGAATATGCAGCTACATCACAAGGAACTTGTTTAAAAAGAAACAGTGTGAACTGACATGAATCATACTAATTGTCGGATACCCTTGGGTAACTTTACCTTTCTGCTGGAGCTGCTGTTGACACAGGCAATCCCCGCGCAGTAATGTCTGTAGGAAACTACGGTTTCCCTCCTCTTTTCTGTGTGTGGTCCTTCACTGCTATCTCTTCCCAGCCATTCAGCTAAATAGATGCTTTGAATGATGGTATGAGAGGTAAGAAATCTCTCTGGCTTGGTTGTCAAGAGTCCTTGGCAGCACAGAGGAATTTCCAAGATAGTATAACACTAGCAAATCTCTGGAATATTTGTCACTTTTGGGGAGATTGTGGTGTAAGTTTGTGACATGTTACTATTAAATTTGAATAAACGTAAGGGAACATATGCAATAAAAAGGGCATAGGTAATCATGTATTTTCAATTTTTTAAATTGACATAAGGCACGTGTTTATGGTGGGATTTGACATTATTCTTCTTCAGTGGTTATAGGAACAACAAACACTAGACTTTGCCACCTGTTCAACTGTGTGGTTTCAGCTGCTGCTATGAAGATCTCCCAGCAATGCCCAGTTCTTATTTCAATACCCATTAAACCCAGGCTGCCTTTAGTCATGCTCTCTGCATTCTGATCTTCTATATTTCTATATGAGTCCTGGCTAGAAACATCTATGGTCAGATAATCCAAAATCATTCATCAATTCTGAAGCACTTGGTAGACACATCTTTGTGTATGATACTATAATTAGCACTATCTAAAGTAAACTTGAGAAACATAATTTCTGCCTGATAGCAATTATAATCTAAAACGTACTAATATGTCATTCACGTGTGTGTATACCTGGATATATAGTAGATACTGGTTTTTTACCTCACTAGCATCAATTCCACATTCTTCCATAAATATCTCTATTTTCTGTGCAGGGGTCTATTCTTTCTTCACTTGTAATTTGTGTGGCTGGGTCTGGCTTCACCAGCAGCTTTAGTGGTGGAACACGGGACCCCAGAACTAAGAAAATCAGCATATCAAGGTGATAGGATGTGGTCACCAAAGTTGGCATCATCTTACAACCCAAGAAAAGGCCTGAAATCAACAGAGAAAGCTGAGCTTGGAGATAATGTTCACTCCTGACAACTTTACTTGAGTCCCTAGTAACTTTCGTCTAAAAGATTGAATATGGCAGAAGTGATACAATTTGACTTTCAAGTCCAGATATCATAGAAAGAATATCTTGCACCGAGCTTGCTCTGTTTTGGATCACCATGTCTGGGGAAAACCAGTCCCATGCATGAGGACACTCACATGGTCCTGTGGAGAGGCTCCATTTAGGGTGGAGCTGGGAGCTCACTGGCCATACCTTGGGAGCAGAACCTGTAGCTCAATCTTTCAGATGTTTACAACTCCAGCACACATCCTGACCACAATTTGTGAGAGACCCTTGAAGCAGAAGCACTCAGAAAAGTCAAAACTCATGACCCAAAGAAACTGTGTGGATAAAAAAAGTATACTTTTAAGTCATTGTGTTGTATTTTTTTGGTTTTGTTTTTGTTTTTAACATAGCAACAGATAACTACCTCACTTACACCAAAAGAATCCTAATAGTTAAAACCAAAACAAAATAAGCAAATACACCATTTTTTTTCTGCCAGGTCAAATTTGCCATCTCCTTGTCTCTGTTCCCATTTCACTTTGTATGACCAATTGCAGCACCAAAGATGTAAAATGTGAAAAAATTTGCCAGATAGATATCTCTTACAAGAAAACCTCAGATAAAATTTTTAAATGGAAAAAAACGAAAACTTTAAAAAGAAAATAATTTTGAAAACTTTTCAAAAGTAGGCTTTTCTGTTTCCAGTAACCCATAATTCCATATAGGAAAAGACTGACAGAGTTTTCTGTGTAAAAATTTTAAAATGGTAAGCAAAATAAAATCCACACTGAAGGTCAAAAGACAACAGGGAAAAAAAATATATATATATATATAACCTTTGATAACAAAAGGATCCGTATTGCTAATTTTAATATATTTCATTTAAAATAGGGCAATTGATTAAAGAAAATGAATCAAAATGAATCAAATTAGCTGATAAACATGAAAATATTTCAGTATCACTAATAATCAAGGGGAAGAAATTTTTTTAATGCAATATCTTTTTTATGTTTCAAAAATTGATGAAAAGTTGGCAGTTTTTATTATCAGCAAGACTTTGAGGAACTAGATATTCCTAAGCTACTAAGCATCCAATGAGGGTAAATTATCTTTGTTTGTTTGTTTTTGTTTTCTCAAGCTAGTTTGAATTGGGTTTCTGTCACTTGCAATAGAATATGTCCAAAACTCTCTAGGTAAGATTTATTTTCTTTCTTCATATAACTTTTTAAAATAAACTTGTTTACCAAGTAAAAATATATTATCCCTATATATATATAAAAATTTCAATCTAAATATTTAGAATCAGCCTCAGAGAGAAAATAGGGAAAGACACTATTTCACTTATGTACAGTCCTCAGTTAACTAGGTATAACCTCCTCTGTTCTTGCTTGCTTTAGGGTAGTCTGAAAGCTTAATTTCATTTGGTTTGTGATGGATTTCATAAAAGAGAAGTCTAGACTTACTTAAATCAAGTCTAAATAAGAAAAAACAAATTTTATATATAAACATAAAGTCTGAGGACTTTTAAAAAAGTTTTCTTATATAATTCCTTTAGATAACAATTTCCTCTAGCAAACCTCTGACATGATTCAACTTACAAGAAACTTTCCAGAAACATCTACATATGTCTGGCTGGGCCATGAACACATGATGCAAGAGTTCAACCTCATTCTTGACTATTGGAATTAACTTGCAAGAACAGAAGCAGGACCCTAAATGAAGTCAAACAAGGTGGGGCAAACTTTTAGATATCCTCTGAGTAAAATGAAATCTTTTTAGCAACACCTGGCACTCTTACTTCCTTTAGATGATTTATTTTATCCTTGAGTTGGTATAGTTTCTGTCTTGTGAAGAGCAATTTTTTTCTTTACGTTTGTGTGTCATTGCAATCAAAAAACTTTACAGAAAGCAAGTGTTAAAGAAAACAGACTGATTGTATTGCTTGGTCAATTGAGTTCTCTTTCTATAGAGTCATAAATGCAGACATCTCAAGGGCTAGAAAAATGTCAACTTATAGACTGCATGAAATTGTGGAGAATTTCGAATCTCTGCTTGGGTTGCATAAATCCTCTAATCACTATGCTAAGACATAAAGTTATCTGCTCTCTTGGACTATTAGCTGATTGTGTTTTTAATATTTCAATGAGATATTTTGGTCTGGGGACACAACTATGAATAATAGAAAGGTTCTGAAAAAGCATAAGTAGCAAGCATATTCTAGCCCAACGAAAGAGTTTCTTTCCTTACAAGGTGAAAAGTAACACTATAGCATGTTATTTCTGTTGTTTAAGGAATAGGTGACTATCATGCAAGTTTTTGGCCCACAGTTTAATGGGGCATAGAGCTAAGGTTGCTCCCAAAGGCCTGAGGATGATGACAGATGAAGAATATAATTTCAGCTATGGTATTTGCCAATGATTTCCACTTAGAGATGATGGGTCCTGGGATATTGTGAAGATAATAATAGATATTTAAATTAGAGAAGACAACTGAAATGACTTAAGAAATAAGGGAATATATCGGTCATTTCTTGAAAAACCCAAGGGTAGAGCTACATGAATGTCTGGATGAATTTAGATGCTCAAGCCATGGCAAAGAAACTGGTCTCTCCATCTCTATGATGATTAATTTTATGTATTGATTTGATGGGTTCACAGGGTGCCCAGATATTTGGGCAAATATTATTTCAGGTGTTTCTGTGAGCATGTTTTTGAATGAGATTGACATCTGAACAAGCAGCTTGAGTAAAGCAGATCACTCTCTCGAATGTGGGTGGGACTTATGCAATCAGTTGAAGGCCTGAATGGCCCATAAAGGCTATTTGAGCTGAGATATCAGTCTTTTCCTGCCTTCTGACAGGAACTTGAAAAGTCTAAAGCCTGCCAGCATCTGGACTGGAATTTATACATTTGTAGGTGTTCAGATTCATACTGGAAGTATACCAGCTCTCTTGGGTCTCCAGCTTGCTGACTGTGCATCTTGGAACTTCTCAGCCTTCATAATTACATGACCCAATT
The DNA here is from genome assembly GCF_009762305.2 of Zalophus californianus. Taxonomy (NCBI): domain Eukaryota; kingdom Metazoa; phylum Chordata; class Mammalia; order Carnivora; family Otariidae; genus Zalophus; species Zalophus californianus. Next base: position 22,337,758 of record NC_045600.1, read on the forward strand.
TCTTGGTTCTGTTTTTCTGGAAAACCCACTCTTCCTCTTCCTCTTCCTACTCCCCCTTTCTCTCCTGCTCTCTCTCTCTCTCATATCTCTACACATCAGTACCTATTCATGGCAGGAGAACAGCTAGTAGTGAAGCCAGGCTTCATATACCCCCAACATTAAATAGAATTAAGAGTGTGTCATTGTTTGAAATCCCAGTAAAAGCCCCATTGTATTTTGTTCACTCTGATTCATACATAGGCACAGACCAGAAACCAAGCAGCTTGGGCAGAGGAGTATGTTCTGATTGACTAGACCTGAGCCCCATGCCCATCTCTTGAGCCAAACGTAGCATCAGATCCATCCAGAAGACTGAAAATGGTGGTTCTATGAGTTGTACTGTGCCTCTCAAAAAGATATGTTGAAATCCTAACCCCCGGTACCTCAAAATGTGATCTTATCTGGAAATAGGGTGATTGTACATATAATTAATTAAGATGAGATCATACTAAAATAGGATGAGTCCTTAATCAAATATGGCTGGTGTCCTTATAAGAAGACAATGTGATGGAGGCAGAGATTGGAATTTTGCAGCTGCAAGCCATGAAACACTGGAGATTGCCAGTAAACCACCAGAAGATTAGAAGAGGCAAAAAAAAAAAAAATTCTTCTCTTCAGGTTTCAGAAGGAACATGGCCCTACTGACAATTTGATTTTGGACTTCTAGCTTCCAAAACTATGAGATAGCACATTTCTGTTGTTTTAAGCCATCTAGTTTGTGGTACTTTCTTATGGCCACCCTAGGAAGTGAATAAATGTGGAGAGGTTGTTTATCAAAGGACTAGAAAGGTATGGTTATTAGAAGAAGAATGGAAGTTGAGGGAGTGGGAATATAAAAACAAATATCTTGGTGTAGGCTTTGCAAATCATTTTTATTATTTTTAAAATAAAACAAATACTGTGTACTTAGCTATGAAAACACTACTAGAGTAACCAAAACACAGAGATTTTGTGTTCAGATGAAATTCTTTCAACCCAGTTGTTGTTCTTACCAGAGCAGAAATTCTGCTGGTCAATTACTCCATTTTTTTCCTACTTAAATGAGAAAGAAAATGGTTCCTTTGAAAAAATATATTTCTGGGAATGTAGAATCATGGGTTGTGTAGAAAGTAATAAAGGAATCTCTTGTATAAAAATATTTAAACTTTTGGCATCCCATATAGACAGAATAAGATTCTCATTGAAATCTCGGAATCTGAGTAGTAGTACCTGTGACACATGATTATTCTTGCTGAGTGTCCCTTCCTGACACAGAGTGAATGGAGTTAAGTACACATAACATTGTTAGTGAAAAGACATATATTTATGCAAACAATAGAGCAAGTGACATGAAAATAGCACTGACGTAATTGAACGAATGTGAAATCCATTTGTCAAATACTCAATAAGGTAAGCACTTGGGATATTTAACAATTTACTTGGGTGATGGTATGCATTTTCTAATTTATTGGATGCTTGCTTCTTTCATAAAGGTAAATTATATATCATTAATCTTTCTAGGAGCCTGTTGTCCTCGAGTTAATTTAGTGATGATTTTTTCAAATAATATACCTGCTAGAGAAGTAGTATGTAATCAATACAAGAAAGTAATCAGGTGAAGAGGAGAATATGCTCCCATTTTTTTCTTTTACAATTAGTAGGATATACTATCAGTTTGGGATAAAGAGAAGGCCTAAAACAAAAACAGAGATTCAACTTAAACTTGAATATCAGACAGTCCTGACTAAATTTCTTCTACATGGGAGGTTCTTTTATTTTCTTAGCTGTTTCATCACTTAGAACCCTGACTCCAGCCAAGTTCTGCTGCTTCCCTGGCATCAGCTTTCTTCCCTATACTTTATTTCAGAACCACCCCACTCATCCCCAGGGAACTATGATCCCGTATGTTCCTATATTTTATTATGCACATCAATTTGTGCACCCATTTGTTTGTAATACCTCTTATCCCTTCTAGCCCTGGGCTTAATATTTATATAAACAAAAGGACCATTAAAGTGTTTCCTGGGTATTCTGTCTTTAAGAGAAATGCAGCCCTCTCTTTATCAATAGGTTCTAATTACAAGCATTTTTAAATGTTCCGTTTTTCACTGCTTCTGGTAAGGCCACGTAGGCTCCTACCTAATGTGAGCTCCCACAGATAGCAACTATAAACTCTGGACAAAACACAAGAAAGTACCTGAAAGCACTAGAGAATTAACATAAACTGATTCTGAAGGGGAGCTGACACTTGGGAGAAGTAAAAGGCGCTGAATATATTTCAACCCTGTACTCCTTCTGCACCTCCTCCTTCTTTTCCGTCTCCTCCTCTTCTGTCCCCTCCTTCTCCTCTTCCTGCGTCTTCTTTTTCCTTTTTGCCAGTCTTTAGCTTAGGGAAGGTGAAAGTCTAACAGAAAACCCACAGTCTTTCTGGCTTAAAACCCAGAGGACAGAATTGGAGAGGGACAACCTCTAAAAAGCATAAGAGTGGGGGAAATCCCAGAACGAAGAACACCAGAGAGGAGGAGCTGTCCATTCCATGTATAAACTTTGCCTGAAGATCTCACTGGCACCTGAACAATGTATGTATAAGCAAGACTCCAAGAGAATCAAGAACAAAAGAACTGAACTAAATTTGAATTGGCATCCAAAGGACAACTTTTACAATCTAACAAAGTTTGTTGTCTGTAAAAACAAAACAAACAAAACTATCAACTCATTTTAGAGGAATATAAATCCAGAGCATCTACAATGTAACTTGCATAAAGTGAGGAATACAATCCAAAACTACTTGGCATAAGAAGATACCAGAAAGTGTGACTATATAACCCCAAGATGATTGACATAGATATTAGAAGTAGCTGACAAGTATTTTAAAACATTCCTTAAAGTTGTGCTCAATAAAATAAAGAGCAGTATGCTCATAGTGAATGAAAAAAAAGGAGTGAAAATAAAACTTCAAGAACCAAATGAAAACTCTAGAATTGAAAAACACAATATTAGAGATTTAATAGTCACTGAATGACCTTAATTGCAAAATGGAAACTCAGTAAAGACATTGTTTCTCCCCAAATGTACCTATAGATTGACTGCAGTTCCAATCAGAATCCCAAGAGGTTCTTATTGGCAGAAATTGATCACCTGATTATAAAATTTATACAGAAAGGTAGAGGATCTAGAAAAGTAAAAAGAACATTTTGAAATAAGAACAAACGTATAGGACTTACCATAAAGTTATAGTTATCAAGACAATGTGGTATTGGCATAAGAATAGTCATATCAATCAATGGAAGAGAATAGAAAACCCAGAAAGAAACACATGTATATGGTCCATTAAATTTTATTTATTTATTTTTTTTTAAAGATTTTATTTATTTATTTGAGATAGGAGAGAATGAGAGATAGAGAGCACGAGAGGGAAGAGAGTCAGAGGGAGAAACAGACTCCCTGCCGAGCAGGGAGCCCGATGCGGGACTCGATCCCGGGACTCCAGGATCATGACCTGAGCCGAAAGCAGTTGCTTAACCAACTGAGCCACCCAGGCGCCCTGGTCAATTAAATTTTAAACAAAATACCAGGGTAATTCAATGGAGAAAGGAGGGGAAAGGGTGTTCTCTTCAAAAATTAGGGCTGAGAAACTGGATATCCATATGTAAAGAATGAATCTCTACACAAAAATTAATTCAAAAGAGACCACAGACATAAACATAGAACCACAAATTAATCAAGAAAAATAAGAACATTTGTTCACAGAAAGATTTATGTAAAAATGTTCATGGGAATTCATAGTAGCCCAAACCTGGAAAAAGTTGAGGTGTCCATCAATAGAAGAATGAATACAAAATTGTGGTATACTCATCAATGGTCATAAAATGGAATACCACTCAGCAAAGTGGAATGCTAATATAGGCAACACCATAGATGAATCTCAGAACCATCATGCTGAGTAAAAAAAAGCCTTACCTAAAAAAAGAACATCTCATAACATTTCATGTGTATGAAGTTCTAAAATAGAAAAACCTAATCTAGGGTAGAAAAATCATGACTAGGTTGTCTCTGGATTGATGGAAATGTTGAAAACCTTGGTAGGGTTTGGATTACATAAATGTATGAATTTGTCAAATCTCAGCAAAAATACCCTTAAGATTTGTTCATTTCTTCATATATAAATTTTATATCAAAAGAAAAATATTCCAATATTGAGCTCTGGTTAATGATAAGCTTGTTCAAGTATTTAAGTGGAAGTGCACCAATGTCTGCCATTCCCTTGGAAATGTAGGAAAAAAAAATCCAACCTAGAAGGGGAAAATGTATGGATTCATAATTATGGAGAGAACTAGACAGGTGATAAACATGTACAAGAAAATGGTAATAGTAAAATCTAGGTTGTGGTTATATGGTATTCAGTGATGCAATATTGTGATTTATAAAAGATATGTATTTGGGCATTCACATCACTAAGTTATATTTTTCATATATATTTGCTCTGGTCCACAGCTCCTGGCTTATGGCTCCCTAAACCCTTGGAATTTCCTGAATGATAAGAGCAATGGGAACACCTATTATAATATTTGGTCTCTTGTGCTCAGTTCCTGAAATCACTTCAGAACCATAAAGGTGAAAGATGTGTCTTGTTATTTATAACGAGCCCTGTTTCTCCACAACTGAGTTTATGATAATGAGGTGACTTTTGGAAAGCACCTAAGGATGGAGGCTGGTTGATAGGGGATCCAACATTGAATACAGGGTAGGAACTTTCAGTTCCACTCCCTGGTTTCCTGAGAGGGGAGAGGGTCTTGAGATTGAATCAATCATTCATGGCCAATGATTTAATCAATTATGCCTATGTAATGAAGCCTCAATAAAAACCCAAAAAGAGGGGCTTTGGAGAGCTTCCAGGTTAGGCAACCAGAACCCCTTCATGTGCTATAGTGTCAAGACCCAAACTCCATGAGGAGAAGCAACTTTGTTCGGGACCCCACCTAATACAGCTCTTCATCCGGCCCTTTAACATCCTTTGTAATAAATTGATAATCTAGTGAGTAAATGGGTTTCCTGAGTCCTGTGAGCCACTCTAGCAAATTAATCCAACTCAAGAAGGTGATCGTGGGAACCTCAGACAGAAAGTCTGTCAGAAGTACTGGTAACAGCCTAGGCTTGTGACTGGCTTCTAAAGTCCAGGGAAGGGGGTATAGGAACCTCCATTCTGCAGATGGTCAATCAGAAGCACAGACAACAACCTGGGCTTGCGATTGGCATCTGAAGCAGAGGCCAGTCCTGTAGGGCTGAGCCATTCACTTTGTGGGATGTGGTGCTTCCTCTGGGTAGAGAGTGTCAAAATTGGGCTGAATCATAAGGCAGCCAGCTGGTGTTGGAGCATTGCTTGTTTGAATATGTGAGGACTTCTCCTCCACTTCCCACATTGGAACTGGTTCTAGAACTTTTCAAGTGAAAACTTTGTTCAACTTTGCTGTGTGTATGAAAACTTTTGTGAAAAACAATGTCCATATCTCCAGCTAATCCATAGGTGAGGTAGTTCCTGTTTTGTCTTACACTTTATTTTTGATCGTGGTGGTACTGGTGCTCAATGGGATGTCAAAGCAAAAAGAAATATATTTTACAGGTGAGAAAACTTGACTAGAAGGGCAAAGAGAGCTGTCTACAATCATGAGGTTGGCAACTTGTGAGCCAGAGCTTGATTCAATTCTCCTGACCCGTAGAGGTTTAACCGCACCAACCTTGGATGAGTGGGTACCAAATAGTAACAAAATTAAAGCTAGATTCTGAGATACCCCAAGGGAACAATTAGATATTGTTATTTGTGATATAAGGCACATCATCTGCAACACATATCCCCTCCATTCCTGGCACTGAAATGTTTTCAGTCCTGTGGACAGACATAATTATGGAAAGATATTGCTTTCTATAAATTGTGTTAGTGACAATAGCCTCTACAAGAGCTTCTCAAATAATCCATGTATTTTTTAATTAATCACCAGCCAATATTTGTAAAAATACAGTAACAATTAATTACCAGAAAATAGGTTTTAATAAAGAAACATGAACACTTATAAAATAAAAAAAGAAACATGAAACATAAGCCCCCATTTTTTATTATTAGCTTCAACAGACATTATCAAATTGCTAAAGAAGTTTCTAAAGGCTTACCCTCAATTTCTGTTCTTATTTTTTCACAGATAAGTAACAGCTTTTGGACTAGCATTTAGTGGATGAGCCGAATCACAGGTTGGTGTTGAACTGGCCTAAATTTTATGATGGAGAATCCTAATCTTGAATTTAATTTTGTCCTCAAATTAGCGGCAACTATTGACTACAGCATCTACTATTGCAGGCAGGGAACTATCACCACAATAATTAAACTCTCCAATCTCATCTACTGGGCTGAATGGTGACCCCTCTAAAAGATCGGTCCACCTGAAATCTGTGAATGTGACCTAATTTGGAAAAAGGATCTTTGCAGATGTAAATAATTAAGGGTCTCTAAATGAGATCATCCAGGATTATCCAGGTGGACTCTCAGTCCTATAACAAATGCCTTATAAGAAGAGGAGAAGACAGACCCAGAGAAGACGATGGGAAAATGGGGGCAGAGATTTGTGTGATGAGCCCACAAGTTAAGGAATGTCAGGGATTGCTAGCAGCCACTGGATGGAGCAGATTCTTTCTCAGAATCTCCAGAAGGAACAAACCCTATCAGCTCCTTGATTCTGGACTCTAGTCTTCAGAACTGAGAATAAATTTCTATTGCTTTAAGCTGCCCAGTTTGTAGTAATTTGTTCCAGTAGCCCTGGGATACAAATACACAGTCCTATAAAGAACTAGTTGATCTGGACCAGATCCTGGAAACCACCTTCACTGAAACCTACATGGAACAGATCTCCTAGAATTCTCAAGGCCAAGGAAGCAAGTCTCACTCCTCGCTTTCCATTTCTAAGAGAAGAAACAATAACGAAATAAAATAGTAAGTCAATTAAAAAAATAGGCAATCCTGAACACCTTATTTAAAATTCTACCCCCGATACTATCAATCTCCCTTACCTTAACATGTTTTTCCCATAGCATTTATTTTTGACCCAATAATTGTATTTATTAATATGTTTATTTATGTTGTCTATATACTACAGAGATAAGATTCACGAGGACAGAGATTTTTTGCATATTCTCTTCACTGCTGTCTTCCTAACATACAAATCACTGCTTGCATATGGTAAGTATGCAATAAATACTTGTTGACTAAATGGCTAAATGTATTTTAACTAAGTATCACTTATAAGAAGGTCAATGAAGTAAGGTCCATCATTAGGGAAAATTTAAATGACCTGATTAAAATAAAGGAAAAACTTTTTTTTTTGTATTCCCTGTTTTTGTTTTTGTTTTTGACAGAGAGAGAGACAGGAGAGGGGGAACACAGGCAGGGGGAGTGGGAGAGGGAGAAGCAGGCTCCCCACTGAGCAGGGAGCCTGACGCAGGGCTCAATCCCAGGACCCCAGGACCATGACCCAAGCCGAAGGCAGACGCCTAACAACTGAGCCACCCAGGCGCCCCCTTTTGTACTCCCTGTTAAGGAGAAGGATATTCAAATCGGAGAGAAACAATTACCAGTAGGAGAAAAGTGAAACCTGGAGTGAGCGAGTATTTGGTAAGAGAATTCCTCGTGTTCTAAATTAACTTTAATTTCCGGGCCCAGGAGAAGTACCCTTTACTCAATTGATTTACATGTCAGCGTACAGAACTTGCAGATGCAATTATAGAACCACCAGCTTACCTCTACTTGGAGAAATGATGAAAATGCCAGGTAGGAGGTTAAGAGATAAAAAATGTTTTAATTTCCAGAGGAGGGCAAAATATCTTGAAGAAATTTTAGACCAGCCTTGCTAATTCGATTGTCTTTAAGAGCTGGGATGCTGATGCACATCAATGAAGCAAGCAGGTCTCCTTTCCTTTCCTTCCCACTGTAGCAAACATTTAATTATGCAACATTTATATAGTACTTGTGTGCTAAGCCCTGTTCTAAGACTTTTACATGGATTAACTAATTTCATCCTTATAAGAACCATTTTAGAAATGTGCTATTATCCACACAATAGGGAACCACATTTCTTCTCTTATAGAAGAGAAAACAAAGAAGTTAAGTAATTGGTCAGGGTAAGGTAGCTAAAAAGTGACAAAATTTTTAGGACTCAAGCCTTAGTGTTCTGACTCCAGAGTATGTGCTCTCTCCACTATTCCAGTGCTTCTCACATGGAGCATTCATTAGCATTATCAGGAGAGCTTGTGGAAACACGGATTTCTGGTCCTCACTTTTGGAGTTTCTGGTTCAATGGGTCTGGGGTGGAAGCTGAAATTTTGCATTTATAACAAGTTCCCTGCTGGTCCTTGAAACACACTTTGAGAAGTCCTATACTATGCTATACAGGCTAGTGGCAAACTAGAGAAAGCATGATGAAATCATCCATTTAAAATCATCCATATTCACAGCAAGCAAGAGGAGGAAAGAGGGAAACGGGGAGATGGCCTGTTTGGGGGCTGAATATGTCCTACTTGCATAGCACACCAGAATGAACCAGGTCAATAATCAGGAATGATCTGTTGTGGTATATTTGTGTCCTCTTTGTACCCAACAGTTTTTATGCATCAAGCTGGAAATGGTCCCTACTGACATGTCACTGAGATCTATAATGCATTCTTTTTGTAAAGTTAAATATGAGTAGATAAAATGAATGACAATAAAATGTTGGCAGTATCATGAGCTGAATAGTGTCCTTCCAAAATTCATTTCCCCTCAGAACATCAGAAACCTGACTTTATTTGGAAATAGAGTTATTGCAGATGTCTTTAGTTAAGATGAGGTCATATTGGATTAGTGTGAGCCTTAAATAGAGTAATAGCCCTGATAGGGTAATAGCACCTAAATCAAAGGTGTCTTTAGAAGAAGAGGAGAGGACAGAAGGACACACTGGGAAGACAGCTACATGAAGGCGAAGGCAGAGATTGGAGTTGTACTGCCATAAGCCCAGGAATGCCAAAAGCCACTAGAAGCTCAGAAGGGGCAAGGAAGGAATTTTCCCTAGTGTCAGCTGGGGAAAGGGGAAGATACCATGTTTTGGGACTGAACACATTCTGCTTGCTATAGCACCCCAGAATGAACAGGGCAATAATCAATAAGGGTCTGTTGTGGTATATTTCTGTGCTCTTTGTATCCAACAGCATTTGGTTTCAGATTTCTAGGCTCCAGGACTGTGAGATAATAGATTTCTATTATTTGAAGCTACCCAGTTTGTGGTACTTTGTTACGGTACGGCAGCCCTAGGAAGCTGATACATGCAGAGTATAAAAAAAATAACAATGCAGTAAATGCCAGTGTACCCACCACCCTGTTAAAGAAATAGAACATTACTATAATATTTGAAGTTCTCTGGTAACTCCCTCTGACATCACTCCCATCCCCTGACTCAAGAGAGATAACCACCACCTACATCATGTCTACTATTTTCTTACCTTAAAAAAAAAAAAAGAAATTTCTATCTCTGAACTGTATATCATTTAGGTTTATATGGTATAGATAGGGTTCTAGCATAGATACAGTTTCATTTGATTCATATCCTTATAAAATTTGTTAGACACTTTAACTTTTGCCAATTGGTTCAAGTGGAAACCATTGTGGTTTGAATCTTCACTCTCATTATTACCAGTGAAGTTTTCTTCTCATGTTTGTTGGCCACTCATGTTTCTCCTTCTATAAAGTGCCTTTTCAATTTGTTTTATTTATTTATTTATTTATTGGCTCATTTGTTTTTCAATTTGTAGGAATTCTTTATACAGCCTAGATTTTAATCCCTTGCCAATCATATGCTTCAAAATTTCTCTTGCTAATTGTCTTATTTCCACTTTTTAAATGAGCTTAAGTTCTTAATTTTATATAGTTAAATTTATTAATTGCTTCCTTCATGATTCACACTTTTTGTTTCTGTTTAAGAGATTCTTTTCCACCCTAAAGCCACGAAGAAGTTATTCTCAGCTTTATCTACCATATATTTTAGCTTTGACATTCACCTTTCAAACTTTAAATGAACTGAGAATTTATATTTTGCTCATAGGAGGAAGTACACATCCAATTTCATTTTTTCTATATGTATAATCAGTTGTCTCAATTTGTATTGAAACTCCTGGCACTTCTAGCCAATTTTCATTATTCTTCAATAATAGCTCCATCATAAATCAAGTTTCTATATATGTGTGGATTTGATTCTGGGTTTTGTACTATTTCATTCGTGGGTCTACCTCTGTAACCGTACTACACTGACTTAGTTTTATAAAAATTATTGATCTCTAGAAAGATGAGTCCCCCATATTGCTCTTCTAAAAGTTTTGCCCATCCCTGATCTTTTGTTTTTCCTTATAAAAACTTTAATCAGTTTGTCAAATCACACACACACAATTCCTCTTGGGAATAAATCTCTTTAAAAATGTTTTATAAACAGCACAGGTAAAGTCGTGTAATACTGATTAAAATGCAACAAGAATGGCTAAATCTTAGGTAAACAGAAAACAAATAATAAAAATCTGGAAAAATATCTGTATAGGTTTCATTGAAGTCTAGCAGCATCTATCTAATTAGGAGTTCTAGGTCTGTGGGAACTTGAGATCCTTAGAAATTTGACAGTTGTAGGAAAACAAGGCAAAACATGGCAAACCCACTGACTGAGTGGTTAGAATACTAAAGTATACTGAAGAAATCGTCCTTGAAAAGAAAAGGTAAATAAGCTTTATTGCTACACCTTTATACAACTCCTCCTAATTCTGTAGATACAAAAATGATATACAGATGTATACCATATGTCCTCAACTTAAACAATTAGAGACAATTAGATGGATTAAAGATTCAAATGTTTTTAAAAAGAAGAAAGGGAAATAAGTATTATATAAAAGTTCTAAAAGAAACCATAAGACAAGTTTTGTTTGTTTTGTTTTTTAAATAATCTCAGAGTAGGGAAGGCCTTTCTATATAACATAAGGCACAAAAGCCCCAAACAAAAAGTGATAAATTCAGCTACATGGAAAATTGAATTTCTGCGAGATAAAATCCACCATAAGCAAAATTCAAATTCAGATAATAAATTGGGATTGCAATCCATGTTACAGACAAAGCATTAATTCCTTAATGGATATAATAGCTAAAAATCTCCTACAAACCAATAAGGAAAAGACCAATAACCCAAAATAAAAACAGAAAGGGATATGAACAGGCATATCACAAAAGAGGAAAATGAGCTATTCTAAAACATAAAAAGATGCTTAGTCTAGATAATAATAAAAGAACTGTAAACTTAAACTATACTGAGCCTACACTTTCACCAGCATATTATCAAAGATCAAAAACTGTGATCATGTCCTGATGATGGGGATATGAAGAAAGAGGCAATATCATTCATTGGTGTGAGTGTAAATTACCGTAATCTCTATGGAGAATGAATTAACTAGGACTAGAGGAGGGGAGGGCATTTTTCTGACTTCCGGGTACCCCTCACAGCTCTCTACCTTCAGATTTTTTGTTTTTGTTTTTATTTTTCCCTCTGGTAGCTTCACAATGAGCTAATTCACCAGGATGGAGTTAGATCATTGGACTAGCACCAGTCCTCTGGTTGTTATCAGCAGCATTGAGATGTAAAGACTCTTAGTTCTGATCCTACAAGGGCGTTTCCTAGGCCAGGAGGCCTCACTTGTTACAGAATTAAGGAGGTATTCTCTGCCAGATCACCCTAGAAATACAAAGAGCATAATGAGGACAGGATCATTTCCATGGAACACTTTCCCTGGTGCATCCAGCTGTGCCCAGCCCAGCATGTGTCTCCTCAGGATGTCAGTAGGACAGTGAACCCTTGCATCCTGCTGGCCCTGCCACCTGTGAGCTTTCCCAATAAGCCTAACTTTCTTCCATAGCATGTGACATGAGTATGCATGTGTCCATTACCTTCCAAATTACAAATACACATATCCTTTTACTCCATAATTTTACTTTTGGGATTTCATCTGCAGATATTCTCATACACACATGAAGCACCTTTATGAAAATAACTCATCACAGCATTATTTGAGATGCCAAAATACTGGAAATAATCTAAATGTCCATAAATAGGAAACTAGATAAATAAATTATGGTGCCTGTGTACAAAGGAAAATTATGCAGCTATAAACATAATGAGAAAGCTCTTTATGGATATGGAAGAATATCTAAAATAAATTTTTAGATTAAAAATCAAAGTACAAAACCTATTATGTAATAAATTGCAACTTGTGTAATAGAAGAGGATCCATGTGTGCACACACACATTCGTGGTTCCAATCCTGTGCTCTGAAATGACACATATTAAAATGATAGCATCAGTTCCCTTTGGAAAGATCCAAGGATTGCCCAGAATAAGAATAAGATGGAAACATTTTACTGTATACCCTTTTGGGCCTTTGAAATTTTGAGCCATGTAAATGTATTATATCTCTAAAATGAAACATTAACTAAAATAAAATAATGACTCAGGAACTCAAGTCATTGCAGAAGCTGAGGAGCATCAGTTGAAAGAGTTAGGATGGAATGTGGCGATCGCAGAGGATGGAGAGGGCTGGTACTATAGACAACCTCTAAGGCTTCTTTCGTTATAAAATCCTGTAGCACAACAATGCCCCAACACAGCTAGACAGAAACAACAGCTGTTATGTTTCCATACCGCTCCCTTTTCCTATACTACTCCAATTTTCATCTTTTCTTTTCTCTTCCTTTGTTGTGGTTGTGGTTGTGGTTGAGTAGTCCTACCTATCCAAGCATGTTTTTAATGGGCTCTTTTAAGATTTTGGAGGAAAGAGGAAACATCTAAGATTGAGTATCTAATGTTCTTTAAGATGGGTTCCTTTCAATTTTCAAGAATGTTTAGCTTAAATTATGTTGACTCTTCCCCCCCCCCCATAAGGAAGAAATCTGACAACCATCCTTATAAAATATGTTGAAATATTTGAAAATATCAAAATACCATGCGCTCCATGCAACTTGAATTTCAGTGAAATGATTTTCAAAAAAAGTGGTGGAAAATCACTCTGATGGCCCAGAAGTCTTCCAAAATCCTAGGCCATTCCTAGCAAGGGTACAGAGGATTTTTTGCTCTGCAGGGAACTGGGAAGATGCCAGACAAAATAATCACTTTCCACTTGCTCAAGTTCTGCCTACAGTTTTTCAATTGGTTATACTTTCCATTCCCCATCCTACAGTGTTGCTGAGCTGCTTGGAAGGACTGCAAACTTTTACTTCAGAGGGGGTCTAGAAATCTACACCTAAAAGGTTAAGTTTAATGGGGAAATTAGGAATAGTCTGTACAGACAAACATCAACCAATATGCTCTTGAGAACAAGGAAAAAGCAGTTAATTGCAACTGTGGTAAATAATTCATAACAATAGCTACTATTTATAGAGTACAAACTATGGTAGGCAAAGTACTTAAGTGATTTACCTACATAAATTCATTTAGTCCTCATATCAATCCTATAATGTAGGTATAATTATTATCCCCATGCTCCAGGAGAGAAAGTTTGCAATGACCAGGTCGGTTGCCCCAGTTCACACAGCTGACATTTGAATCTAGGTCTTACTCCATAAGTGGCACCTTTAGTCATTATGCTATACTGTACTCCAAAGAACACCGTCTAGGTGTAATCATTACAACAAACAACTGAGGCTCCTTTGAGTGTGAAAAGAAAGCAAAATGAAACACTGCCCCTTAAAACATCTGTGTAGGCTATTTCTTCCTTGAGCCTTCAGTAAAAACTTAGGCAGGTGCTATGGCCCTCAGATAGCAAAAGAAAAAAAAAAATCTCTTTTCTTTCTAAATGCAATAACAATCTCATTTCAGAATTAATATGGCCAGTCCATGGTAATAATCAAGACTCAAAGCTTTATTTGAGGTTAAAGTTTTTATTTCACCTTACTACAATAAGTTGTCTCTGACTCATCCAACTTGAGAGCAGCAGCTTGAGAGGGGGTGAGGAAGGGGAAGAGTGGGAGGAAGAAGATATATTAGGTGCAGGATGCAGGAAAGGTTTAACATTGCTAGTAATGTCACACAGTCATGATCTCACTTAGTTGCTTTCTGAGCGTGGCAGACATCCAAAGCTGACTCGTGATCTCTTGAGGAGCTTTCATGTGTTTCTCAAAGATTTCCCCACTGGGAACCTCCAGATACATTTCTGAGGTTAAGGCAATGCCTCTTTTCTAGGTGTCTGCTTATAAGTTCTCCTTGGACCATGGACATCCAGCCGTCTATTCTGTTGGGAGTCCTATCTTCCCTCTAGGAAGCCCTCTTGGGTGAGTATCCATGCTGGGTTCCAATTTGAGCCCTGCAATTAATCACTGGGAAACATGTGGTTGCATGCCGCTCTTTACCAGGGCAGCCTCCACCATTTCCCACATTTGGACTAGTCTTGAAATAGATATGGTATCAGTCTATGTATTCCACAGACTTTTAGGGACAAAGATGAAACTCCGAGTAGTTTTCCTTCATATCCACTTACTTGGCTTGAGGTAAGGGGTCAGGACACCTCTCTCGTCCGTCATGGTGGTCAAGTATGTGTGTTTGAGTCAGAATCGGTAGTGAATTCCATAGCATTCCAGTAACTCTCTCCAAAAAAAACTCCCTCTAAAAATAGTCCTCTTTCTTGGCCTCTCCAACCTTCTAAATATCCTTGAGGCAGTCATTACGCTAAGGGTTGCCAAAACAAATTTCCAGAATACTTCTTTTGCAAGTCATGAGTATATGACCTGGCTTCTCATTTTAGATCGTGGGGGTATTTGGCACCTATTGTTTTATTCTTATTCTTTGGGGTCTTAGCTGAAACTGAGATAGGAAAACCCCATTTCAACATCCTGTTACAAATACTTTTATGTTTTGGTTAAAAGTTTCTTATAGGGAATAGAAAATTTAAAAATGAAGAGTTGTCCTGTTTTTTTCCAAACAAATAGCTGTTTCTGCTTTTACAATGACATTTTCTTCAGACAGAGCAAGAAGTTGAATTGGGACAGCTCAGATACTAAATGCTTAGGCCTTTTCAGCTTTTAACCTGAAATTATTCTTCCATATTTGAAAATAAGCTTATCCTCTACCATTTCCATTCCAAATCTCAGAGCTTCTGAAGCCTCAATTAAGCCTAGCTAACTTAATTATCTCAGCTAAGTGTTTCTTTCTCATTCAGCTTATAGTTCATTTATCCCTTTCTGGGATACGAGTCATTATGATAGAGCTATATAACCAATAGACTTGTTTATCTGGATGTCATTTTAATGTCTTTGAAAGACTGAATTATCATAGCTTATCTGACTTCTGTATAGACACAACAGAAAGAACTGAATTCAATCCCAATAAAGAATTCTCTTCTTGGTCTTAATCCTCTTTGACTGCCCTACATCAATTGCATATTAAAGCTCCTGACCACATCTCATTCCACTGAGTTGCCTTTGACTCTTCCAAGATTAGGGTGACTTTGTAGAAATATTTTCTTCCCTTGGCTTCGGTGGATGGTTCTCTTCCTACTTCTCAGGCATTCCTCCTATCTACTTCTTTGAATCCCCGTCTGAATAAGTGTCGTTGGCCATTTTCTTCCTTTATTTTACCCCTTAGCAACTGCATCCATACCCTGGTGTAATGGCCATCAATGTATAGTTAATTCCCTTAGTGTCATCTTTACTTTCTTCTTTGTTCCTTTGCACCTACTAGTGTATTTACTTTTACTGTGGCTCTGCTCATATCAAACTACAATCATCTGCCTGGAAGACTGTCTCTGCACCTTGACTATTAGATCATTGAAGTTAGAGATACGGTTTCTTATTCACCTACCCAGTACCTGACATATAGTTGGTACTCAGAAAAGTTTGAATAAATGAGTACAAGTTCTCTGTCTTTATCCTGCTTGCTGTATAACATCTGTATGTTGGGTCAGTCCTTCAAACTAAACATAGATAAAACAAATGGAATCATTTTTAACTACCAATCCTTCCTTCTGATTTCCCAGCATTAGTCCCATAGGGCTCACCTTTGATTCTTCCGTTGGCCTTATCTACCTCATATAAACAGTCATCAAGTCCTGTCTATTCTACCTGGCAATATTTTGCATTTGATCCTGCTTTCATTTTTAACTTCTGAATCTTCATTACTATTGGTCTGGACACTTATATTAACTTTCTAAATACTGCGGCAGAGAAAACATAGTTTTGAAATCAGACAGATCTCGGTTCATATCTTGAGTCAGCTTTTAGATGAAAAGCAATATCGTTAACCTTTTAAACTTCTGTTTCCCCATATATGATTTGCATTATAATCATTGATTAACTCTTCCATGAGTTATAAACTCCTCTAGGGCAAGAAATGTGTCTTGCTTGACTTTTTATTCTCATAAATCAACCATGGCTCCTGGCATACAGCTGCTAATCATTGATGCTATTTGCTGAATGATTGAAAATAATAATATCTACATCACAATGCTAACATAAGAAATAAATTAAATGTGATAAGTGTGACTATATGTCAGGAAGCCCAAACAGCTATGTGGAGGGGCCCACGTTGAGGATAACCAAGACCCTCAGCTAACACCACTAGATGAGCTATCAATCAGCAGCCAGCACCAGCTTCCAGCCATGCAAGTGGTGTCATTTTGGACTTCCCATTCACCCTGGCCCTCCAGCCAACACCATAGGAAACAGAAAAACCACATAGTCAATTGACAGATTGTTCATATATAATAAACTGTTATTGCTTCAAGTAACTAAGTTTTGGAGAAGTACAGAGATAAGGTACAACTGTAATATAAAACCTAAAACATATGGTATTGATTTTGAGCTTGGACTATAGGGAGGAATGAACAGGAGTAAGAAGACTCAGTAGGGGCTGAAAAGGCAATGAGGAAATTAATACTGGGGACTGAAGGAAAGGTGACCAGTCTTAAGTAGTGATGGAAGATTTGGCAGCCCTGTCACCTACTGTAACATGGATGATAGAAAATATAACTAATGAACTTGTGGATTTACCAAAGTGATTTCCAGGAATAATGTTGAAAGTGTCAGTTGTCTTCTTTTAACTGCTGATAATGGAATGATGAAAGAGAAAGAAGACCCAAAGAAACAACTTGGATTTCAAGCAAAATTTAGAGGAAATTTTCTAATCCAGAAGTTGCAAGGTTAGAAAATAAAACTGTTTCTCATTCCAAGCCTCTCCAGATGGCAAAAAGTTGGCAAAGTAAGAAATGACTCTGGGAAAAACATCAAACCCAGGGTGATGCTAGTATAATGTGGTCTCAGGTCAAAGCCAAGTCAAGGATGTGTCTGTAAGATTATTAAGACCTCATAAAAATTAAAGCCCATGTGTCTTACACTCTCAGATTAAAAAGAAAAGCTTCTAGGCAGAGACGCTCTGAGGCGGCGGTAGAAGCTGAGGTGCGGGGTCTGGGCCAGTGGACCAGGGACCTGGGTGAGCAGCGGCGGCGGCCCGAGGGGAAATAGATTCCAAGGGAAGACTTCCATTGGTAATTTAATCAGTGTAAGTGACATTAAGGAACAATGGACATAGAAAATGAGCAAATACTGAATGTAAACCCCACAGATCCTGATAATTTAAGCGACTCTTTTCTGGTGATGAAGAAAATGCTGGGACTGAAGAAATAAAAAATGAGATAAATGGAAATTGGATTTCGGCATCCTCCATTAACAAAGCTAGAATTAATGCCAAGGCAAAAAGGCACCTGAGGAAAAACTCATCCCAGGACTCTGGCAGAGGTGATTCAGTGAGTGATAATGGAAGTGAAGCCCTTAGAAGTGGAGTAACTGTACCAACCAGTCCAAAGGGAAGGTTGCTAGAAAGGAGATCCAGATCTGGGAAAGGAAGGGAACTACCAAAGAAAGGTGGTGCAGGAGGCAAAGGTGTCCGGGGTACACCTGGACAGGTATATGATGTGGAGGAGGTGGATGTGAAAGATCTTAACTATGACGACGACCAGGAGAACTGTGTTTATGAAACTGTAGTTTTGCCTTTGGATGAAACAGCATTTGAGAAGACTTTAACACCAATCATACAGGAATATTTTGAGCATGGAGATACTAATGAAGTTGCGGAAATGCTGAGAGATTTAAATCTTGGTGAAATGAAAAGTGGAGTACCAGTGTTGGCAGTGTTCTTAGCAGTGGAGGGAAAGGCTAGTCATAGAGAAATGACATCTAAGCTTCTTTCTGACCTTTGTGGGACAGTAATGAGCACAAATGATGTAGAAAAATCATTTGACAAATTATTGAAAGATCTACCTGAATTGGCATTGGATACTCCTAGAGCACCACAGTTGGTGGGCCAGTTTATTGCTAGAGCTGTTGGAGATGGAATTTTATGTAATACCTATAATGATAGTTACAAAGGAACTGTAGATTGTGTATAGGCTAGAGCTGCTCTGGACAAGGCTGCTGTGCTCCTGAGTTTGTCTAAAGTGGAAAGCACAAAGATAGTGTGTGGGGTTCTGGAGGTGGGCAGCAGTCTGTTAATCACCTTGTTAAAGAGATTGATATGCTGCTGAAAGAGTATTTACTCTCCGGAGACATATCTGAAGCTGAACATTGCCTTAAGGAACTAGAAGTACCTCATTTTCACCATGAGCTTGTATATGAAGCCATTGTAATGGTTTTAGAGTCAACTGGAGAAAGTACATTTAAGATGATCTTGGATTTATTAAAATCTCTTTGGAAATCTTCTACCATTACTCTAGACCAAATGAAAAGAGGTTATGAGAGAATTTACAATGAAATTCCAGACATTAATCTGGATGTCCCACATTCATACTCTGTGCTTGAGTGATTTGGAGAAGAATGTTTTCAGGCTGGAATAATTTCCAAACAGCTCAGAGATCTTTGTCCTTCAAGGGGCAGAAAACGTTTTGTAAGTGAAGGAGATGGTGGTTATCTTAAACCAGAGAGCTACTGAATATAAGAACTCTTACAGTCTTAGATGTTATAAAAAAATATATATAAATATATCTGAATTGTAAGAGTTGTTAGCACAGGTTTTTTTTTTTTTTTTTTTTTTGAAGCACTTGTTTTGGGTACAAGGCGTCTCTGAAATTTTATAAACTTAAAATTTAAGGAGAATTTTTAAAGGACATGTTTTTTTCTTTTTATCTTTTTCTTTTTTTTCTTTTGAGGGTGTTAAGGAGGGACAGAAGAGTAACCACTTCTTAAGTGGAATATTCTCATAAGCTACCTTTTGTAAGTGCCATGTTTATGACCTAATCATTCCAAGTTTTGCATTGATGTCTGACTGCCACTCCTTTCTTTCAAAGACAGTGTTTTTGTAGTAAAATCACTGGTTTATACAAAGCTTTATTTAGGGGGTAAAGTTAAGCTGCTAAAACCCCATGTTGGCTGCTGCTGTTGGAATACTGTGCTTTGGGAGTAAAAAAAAAAAAGTTATTTCTTTGTCTTGAAGAATTTTAAGAAAATGAGTTAGTTATAAGACTTATTCATTTTTCCAGGGAACATATTGATTGGTCTTAAATTCTAGACAGTTAAATAAATGGTGGCTGGAACATCTATTTTTCTACAAAACTGAAAAAATGAACCCGGTTCTAAAAGAATGTAAGACAAAATAAAACATGTGAAGCAGTGTTGATTCTTTATTGGGAGTACATATACTTAGGTCTTTTTAAAAACTTTTATTTTACACAGCAAATTTTAAATCCTATAAGGGAGCATATTTGAACCTAGTGAATTTAAATTTTGTTCTTTGCAAACTTAAAAGTACAGTAGTAAATCCTTTTAATATTATCTGTGGGAAATGCATACATACTTGTTTTTTGATCTTCTCTAAAGCTCAGTGATATTTTAAAAATAAAAAAAAGAAAAGCTTCTAAAAATTTCAAGGGTGTGCTTAATAGATGCTTCAGGTGGAAAAAAGAACTTGCAAAAATTTTAGGGACAGTGTTCCACAACCAACCCTCACCCCAAGGTTGGAAGGGCCCTATCTTTAAGAGTAAATATAGCTTTGGTTTGTAGATGCTAACCCCCCAAAGTGTGTGTGGCTGCCATCCAAGGATGCTCACTCTAGTAAGAGTCATAGGAAACCTACAAAGTTTCTAAGAGAAATATCAGAAGGAAGCTCTGCTTATTTAGACTAAAAGGGACTGAGATAGTTAAAAATTAATCAAGGCTTCTGGACCCCTAACATTCTATGGTCAAGAGCAGAATGACAAAACTTCTCAACTACAAGTGTGGGCTATTTCTTTTTTTTTTAAATTTTTTATTGTTATGTTAATCACCATATATTACATCATTTGTTTTGGTGTAGTGTTCCATGATTCATTGTTTGTTCATAACACCCAGTGCTCCATGCAGAATGTGCCCTCCTTAATACCCATCACCAGGCCAACCCATCCCCCTACCCTCCTCCCCTCTAGAACCCTCAGTTTGTTTTTCAGAATCCATCATCTCTCCTGGTTCGTCTCCCCCTCTGACTTACTCCCCTTCATTCTTCCTCTCCTGCTATCTTCTTCTTTTTCTTTTTTCTTAAAATATGTTGTGTTATTTGTTTCAGAAGTACAGATCTGTGATTCAACAGTCTGGGCTATTTCTGTGGAAAAGAAAGGATGATTCAGTGGGCAAAGCCTGGAATTTAGAAGGTGGAGCCAAAAGCCAAGGGGAATCACTCAGAGGGAGCAGAACTGGGTCCTAATCAATGTACGTTGCCCAGTGCTGAAGCAGGAAGGATAAGCAACATGTGTCTGGCTGGGTATCAGAATTTCCATAAACAAGTGACTGCTAAGTACTACATATTCCTCCTTTATGAATTAGAATGTGTGTTATGGTGATCCTAGCTCCATTTTCTCACTGTTGGGAATAGAATTGGGGTAGATAGTTCAGAGGTTTCTGAAACCAAGATGAAAAAATTCTTTGACCTTGAGTCTGAACCTGGTGTTAAAATGGGATAAATCTGGAGATAATAGGGTGAGAATACTTTTCATGGGAGAGGAATATGAATTGTTGTAGAGAGAGGATAGTGGTAGATTGTCTTTGCAAAGATGATTGCAATGGTGTCTGCTATCCCACATATCTTTGCAATATAATCTTGCGGCTCCCTTATCAAGCTCTGGAGTATATTTCCCCTTCCCTTAAATTTAGCATGATCCTGTAATTTTTTTTGAAAAAAAGAATAGACTAGTTATGCTGTGTAACTTCTGAGGCTGGTACTTAAAACATGTTATAGTTTCCACCTTTGCCACTTGGAACACTCCTTAGATCCTCACTCCTACTCTGTGAGGAAGTCGAAACAGCCCCAAGGAGAGGCTTGAGGCTCCTGGCTGGTGGCACCATGTGTGTTCCCCGTCAGCAATCAGTACCAACTCCCAACAACATAATTGAAATCATTTTGGACCTTCTACCCTTCCTAGCTCCCCAGGTGACACCACTGTGAATCAGAAGTACGCAGAGAATCTTGTGCAATAATAAATTGATATTGCTACAAACTCTTGGAGTGCTTTGGTACACAGTGACAGATTATAGAAACAGTAGACGTTTTTAGAGACAGACTGTAAATATCCCAAGTTACTATGTGGGGGCCAGTGGAATGGTCAGAGCAGTCAGGTCAGAGTTTTCTATGACCTTCTGTAGTTGACCTTGTGGAGTTGATTATGAATCACCAATGATATTTACATGTCTGGGGCTCAGTGAATCTTTTGAGGTTTGGAATTCCTGGTATCTGATAGAGTATCTGGTTTAGTAAAAACTTAGTAAGTGAAAACAAACCTCAATGTATGTATACAGGAATACTTAGGTCTCATATTTCTTATTTCTAAATGTTCAGAAACAGGGAATATATACTCAATTTATTTCTCAATCTACTCTCAATTTATTTTGTTGGGCTTTTCCCACTATTTCATATATATATATTCCCAGCCAGTCAAAACGAACTATTCATTTCCCCAAAATATCCTTTCCTCTTCAGACTCCATTTTTTTGCTTTGATCATTTACTCAATCATTGATGTAGAAGTTCTCTGTAAATTAGAGGGGACTATAACCTTTTATAACTCCTCATTAGATTTTATGGATATATTTTCTCTGCAAAATTATAAAATCCTAAAAAGCAATGGATGTCAATTTTAGTTTTGTTCCAGCCTCCATGCATAGTTGGTAATCCAAAGCATTTTATATATATATATGTATATGGCTGTCTCTCTATCATCTATTGTATCTAAGTTCCAGATAAACCTATATCCAATCCCTATAAATCCAAATTCTTTGATGGAATGAATGAGGCCCTCCATGACTGGTCCTCTGGCCTTTCTCCAGCTTCATTTCTGGCCTCTCAACTGCTCTCACTAGGGATTTGTAGTGATGAAAACTACAAAAAAACAAATAAATAAACACCCCCCCCCAAAAAAAAACCCAGACAACAGGTTCAAAGGATTTGAGGCAGCCATAAATAACAAATATCTATTGTGTAGAATTGGTGACAGAAATTTCTATTGATTTCTCAAGATTCATTCTCCCCTCTTCTTTAATAATAGAACATTTGAATGTTAGCTGGGTATTTGACCATCCAAAATAGAAACTACATTTCCCAGCCTTCTTTGAAGCTAGATATGACCAAGTAACTAATCTCCCTCCACTGAGATATAAGTAGAAGTGTCATGTGCAGCTTTTAGGAAATGTTCCTAAAAGTTGGGGCTGAGAACTTTCACAGATTTTTCTCCACCTTCCTGCTGACTTGTGGACCTCATGGCACTTAGGAAGTCATCTTGAACCACAGGGTGAAAGCCTCATGTTGAAGATGGTAGAACAATAAAATATAATGAGTCTGGGTCTCTAATAATCACAGAGTTACCAGACAAGCTCTGAAATGTTTATCTCTAGAGTTCATTTATATCTGAGAGCAATACCTTTGAAGCTGCTGCTATTTGAGCCTCTATATCACTTGTAGCTGAAACTAGTTTTTCCTAAAACCATGCATAAACTGGGAGGATTGTTGAACGAGTAATCCCCCTGGGTATGAAGGAACAAGACTCTTATTTCGATTGAAATTTAAGTCTGGTTTTCTATCTCTGGATCAACTCAACTCACACATAGAGAGAAAATTATCACTTTCATAAATAAAAAGATTTGAATTCACTTTCAGTTTTTTTGTTTGCTTTCCATTTAATCTAGTTGAAACTGCCTTTGTATGACTTTTTGACAATAGCATCACTTCCCTAATACCCATTTCAAGTGAAAAATCACTGAAATGTGACATGCAATTTCAGAGAAAAAGAGAGAAAAAAGAGCAGCATTTTCTTCTATGAAAGGATAACAAAGTGCTGATTCCGAGCACTGTTCCTACCCATTCTGTCCTTTCCCTAGATTCCTCCACCCACCTTATTTCCCAAGTCCCTTCACAGGGATGATGAATGGAAGACACTGGCATTTTAACTGCTACCAAGTTGTCAACATTTCCAAGATTATCTCATCTGGCTCATGTATGTAGCTTCTTCCTGGTGCTAAAGCAGCCATGGCAGGGCTCCTTGATGCCCATAACCTTTGCTGATAGCTGTATGATAGATAGCACATCAAGCATCAGGTATGAGAAACTTTTGCTATGCAAACACCCAAATACTCGTGCTCAACTTAGAAAATGGGAATAGGGATGCCTGTCTATACAATTTCTGATTTGGCAAAGAAGGTAGGATGTCAAGGGAGCATTGTCAGTAGCAAAAGCAATGGATATGCTTTATGTTTTCCGAAAAATAGTATCTATTCAGCCAGTTGAAAGGTCAAAAGAAAGATTAAATCATTATTTGCCTTTATTATTAAAATAATTCATTAAATTTGTGCTGTTTTAGGAGTCAAGTTTTTCTGTAAACCTTTTTATTCCTGTTAAGATTGTTTTCCTTTATGCTTACCCTGCCCTCCATGTCTTAAATGTCCTCCCTGTTCTTCTCTAATACAGCATATTCTCTACTTCCCTTGAGATTTTGTCACAAGGACTTGCTTTCTGCAATAAAAAAGTTAAAAACCAACTAACCACCCCCAAGGTGGGGTACCTGGTGGCTACCCTTGATAGATATAGAGAGATTAAAGAGAAAATCAGGATGGTGATTATGATGAGCAGAGGGGGCTTCTTTTGAAGCATGGAATTCTAGTCCCAGATAATTGCTACTCAGAATGATACATAGGCTCCCACACTTTATAATTTCTTTGTAAAGGTAAGTCATTGACTTCTTTGTAAATATGAGTGAGTGATCCATCAGAAATTACTCCAAGCAGCCTTGGATATTTTGAGAGAAAAACCAAGCCACATCACTTCATGTCTACTTTGGTGAACACAATCACTGGGTATGCGATCATGATTAAGACAGGACCCCTGCCTTAGAAGATTCCTATGCTGGTGGGGAATACAGACATAGGGTTATTTCAGAAACTTGGTTTGTAAAAAGGAAAACAACTTGAGAGTAGGAAAATTAAAGGAAAGATGCATTTTAAAATTTCAAGATTTCATATATGCCAAAGAACTCAACAAGAGCACTTCTCAGTAGTTATCCCAGAGAAATTAAAACTTGTGTTCATACATTCACATTCATGTTCATTGCAGCATTATTTATAATAGCCAAAAGATGTGAACAACCAGATGTCCTTCAGTGTGTGAATAAACAAACTGATACATTCATATAGTGGGATACTACACAGCAACAGAAAGGAATAATAGACCATCAACACATGCAAGAACTTGGATAGATCTCAGGGACATTATGCTGAGTGAAAAAAGCAATCTCAAAAGATTTCATACCTTATAATTCTATTTACATAACAGTATTAAATAGTACAACTATAGGGATGGAGAACAAGTCAGTGGTTGCTATGTTAGGGTTGGGGGGAGGGTCTGACTATCAAGGGGTAGCATGAGGGAGTTTCTTTGTGGTGATGGAACAGTTTTATGTCCTGATTGTGGTGGTGGTTACATAATTCAGTGCATCTATATGTGAGATAAAATGTCATAGTATTATAAGGAAACACAAAATGAGTGTAGGTAAAAATTAATCAGGTTTGCAGTTAACAATATTGTACCAATGTCAGTTTTCTGATTTTGATAATGTATTGTAGTTATGTAAGATGCTACCTTTGGGGAGGTACAGCATGGTGAGGGTATGAGGAAATTCTGTACTATTTTTGCAACTTCTTGTGTGTCTTAAATTATTTCAAAACAAAAAATTTAAAAATTTAAAAAATTCCATTTATGATTTATGAGTCATGGGGCAGACATTCAGCCAACTGTCTTGGAGTACTGGGACTAGGGAATAGGAAACCATCTTGAGGAATACTCTTTCTCTTATTGTTGCTTCTCTTGGTCATGACTACTTCATTCTATCTCTTCAAAATTGGCTTCTTTTTTAAATTTTCCTTTTCTTTTACTTCTCCAACCCATGTGACACAAAGTGGGCAATTTGCAGTGTCTTAAGTTTTTAAATCCTCTCCATTCACCAGACCAGACCAAGATAAAACTGGAATTTCCTGATCTACCTCTCTGAGTAATACACTTGATTTCACAGTGCCTGCTCACTTCCCATGACTTCCTCTAGCAATTTTACTTTGGACTATGTGAGCTCTCTAAGAGAGGGTTCAAACCCTTCAATTCCCTAACATGGTTCATTTTGGCTTCTGTTTGTTCTACATAAGTGGATACATATTGAGCTTGGGTTTCTTACATGAGGTTTTATCATCAAAAGTAAAAATAGATCTTTATCTTTACATTTGCAAATGACCTAGTAAAAATACTTTTTTCTTGATCCTCAGACATTTTTGCCTTCCAGATAACCAAAAGGCAAAATGATGGCTCAAATAACCTCAAAAGCCTGTCTCCCACCCCACCCCCACCCCGCTATATTTATAAAGTCTCCCTTATGTGCAGGGCTCTGTCCTGGGGAAGGAAGCAAGTACAAATAGAGACAAATGTACAACCCAATGAGTAAGATGGAGACGTGGAAACAGACTATTATCATACAGGGTAGATAGTGAGGTGCTGTGAGAAAGGGACAACAGATTATGGACTTCAGGAGAAGTTTTTTGGGGGGAAGGATTCTTGTGACCAGGGAAAAGAGAAGAATACATTTGAAATTGAGCTTGAAGAATCAGTGGAAAGTGAATACATTACAAAAAAGGGAAAGGAACTCCCTATAAAAATCCTGTATGGTAAACAGTGGAAGCTCAAAAACTTTGTTCAATGAGTAGGTGCCCACTACATTAATGACAGCATAAAGCACCCAGTTTCTGGGTGAAGGGGCTGAAAGGCCATGAGAGGAGTTATGTGGGGGGCTTTGGGCGGTAGATAGGAAGGAGTACAATGAGAAGTATTATTGTGATGTGGGTTTTTTTTTTTTAATTATTTTGTTGCAACAGTTTCTCTATACTATTAATAACAAAGTAGAAAAACAGATTTCACTTACTTTGTTAGGCTAATCCTTAATGGAAATTTCTATTGCCAAATGCTTTAGTGTCTAAAACATCATGGATTTTCAATCTAAAAGCCATGGCCCATCTCACTTCTTATCACACTGGGTCTTAACTCACACAGGATTTTTCTATTACTTAAGCCAGTGGCAGAGGGAGAAAGCTCAGGTCATCTGAAGAATTAATACCATGGAGAGAATGACTGAGAGCATTTGTCCTTTGTTGGTTTATTAGATACATCCTGATTTTGTTTTTTTTTTGTGTACTTCTTTAACACACAAATTGCTCCAGGTTTTGTAATGTGTATCTTTAACTTACCTCGGTCTACTTTAATAACATATGCTACTTCATATAGAACACAGGGGCCGCTCACAAGAGTCTATCTCCACTCCCTACTCCCCATTACTTGTACAACTGTTGTGAAGCATTTTAGTACTACATTTATAAACCCTACCTTTTGTTTTAATTTTGGCTTTAAAAAATTAATAACTTTTAAATAAAGTTGAACATGAGATTAAAAAGCCTTACATATTTGCCACATATTTGTCATTCTGGTACCTTTTATTCCTGTTTTTAGATCCAAGTTCCCATCTGGAATCATTTTCCTTGAGCTCAAAAAACTTCCTTATCATTTTTTAACATCCAGGACTACTGGCAACAAATTTCTCTCAGCTTTTATTTGTCTGAATATGTCTTTATTATGCCTTCATGTTTAAAGATATTTTCGCTAGACTTTGAATGCTAATTTGGTAAATAATTTTCCACCACTTTTAAGGTGGTTTTTCATTTTCTCTTGGTTTATCCTATTTCTTCTGAGATGTCTGTAGTAATTGTTTTCTTCATTCCTCTGTATGTGCCATGTCTTTCTTCCTCTGACAGATGTAAAATTTCATTATCATGGTTTTCAGGAACGTATTTATGACGCATCTTGGTCTGGTTGTGTGTGTACATGTATGTGTGTGTGTGCATGTGTTTGTATGTTCATGTAAGTATATCCTCCTTAGGGTCCAGTGAATGCCATATACCTGTAGATTTAGTTTTCATTGCATTTAGAAAATTTCAGGGTGTTATTTCTTTACCCTATCCTTCTGGGACTCCATATATATATATGCTAGACCACTTGGCATTATCTTATTGGTCACCAAAGCTGTATTCATTGGTTCATTGCTTAATCTTTCCTCTGTTTTTCAGGTTGGATTGTTTCAATTACAGTGTCTTCAAGTTCATTGATCTTTACTTGTACATTAATCTAATTGGCCATTATTCCCATCCACTGAATTTTTTACCTCAGGTATTTTATTTTTCATGGTTAAAATTTCCACTTGGAACCTTCTGATATCTTTCCTTTCCCATCAAATTATATTCATATTCTTTGTTTAACTCTTAAACATAGTGAACATATTCATAAAAGTTTTAAAGACTTTTTCTGATAATTTTTTATTTCTGTCATACTTTGGTCTCTTTCTATTGACTGATTTTTCGCCTGATTCTTGGTCACATTGTCCTTTATTTTTCATGGTTAGGAATTTTTTGTTTGTATGTTAGACACTATAAAGTTTATATTATATAAAATATATATATATATTATAGGCTCTTACTTGTTTAGGCTCTTACTTCTTACAAAGAGTGTTAAAAATGTTTTGGCAGGCTTTAAAGCTACTTAAAGATCAATTCAACCATTTAAAGCATTATTATTAATAGTCTACTGTGGTTTTTATTATAGGCCAAGCTTTACCCTACTACTGAATGCCCCACTCTGGCTGATTGGAATTCATTTGAACTCTGGATATTTTTCTCCCTGAGAATTCTTTGTCTGGCTTATAGATTTTCACTTTATGCATGTATAGCTAAGTATTCAATAGCAGGTTCCAAGGTGCCTGGTGCAGATTTCTGAAGCTTTGTCACAATGTAGTTCTCTTCCCTCTGGTACCCATCCACAATTCTAGTACCCAGTGTTCTGACCTCCATCTCTACAATGCAATAAAAACACCAAGATCTGTCTGTTTGGGCTCCTTTGCTCTCCATCAAACTCCAGGAGGTGATTCTAAGCAGAAAACCTGATTTGTTTTCCTTCTCTCAGGAATCTGTTCTGTGCTGCCTGTGGTCCAGTGTCTGAAAACAGTTGTTTTATATATTTTGCTTAATTTTCCAGTTGTTCACATCAGAGACCAAATCTTGTCACACTTATTTCCACCTGACTGGAAAGCCAAAATTACCATATATTCTTATGAGAAGTCTGCCTTTTGTACCTGCAATGAACTAGACAGTGCTCCTCTCTCCCTATGGTGCAAAATATGTGATTGTTACAATTTATCACATTTCTGAATGACACACTGATCTTTATCTTATTTAAGTTATCCTGGAAACTAAAATGTCCATAGCCACTTAAAAAAGAAGGTGGCATTAGGTAGAAGCTAGACCTGAGCAGTGGAAGCAATGCCCTGAGGTAGAGTTCCAAGTCCCTGAAAGGGAATGATAGAGACCTTATCTGTTGTCAAGGATGGCAAATAAAAAGCTACACATTAAAAGCCCAGGAGTACAACATTCTGACTTTGTGGCTTCTAAGACCTTGGGGCTGACAGACCAAAAAGCTACAGGAGCAGACAGGGCTCTTCTCTTCCACCTCTGCCCTGGGGTAAACCCTACACTCATTGAAATACATTTGCATTGTGGGTACAAGCCTCCCATCCCCCCAACCCCATGGAGGAAAGGCTGCTGGGATAGTTCCAGTACACAACTTGTAGGGTCAAAAAGTCCTCCTCCCAACCTGTGGGAGGAGTTTCCAGAATGATTGGAAATAGTCTCCATTAGAGACGACCCCACTGTATGTCACAGCTCATCCCAGCCCAGAGAGACCCATGACAATCTCAAAACAATTCAGAGGCCAGGTCCTCCTGGAGGAACTTGCCCCACTCTCCCACCTTGAGAGTGTAGTTTCACTTTAGTAAACTGCTTTATGCTTGCCACTTTCCTTCTGGCTGTCCTTATTCAAGCCCAGATCCCCACTTAAATTTTCAGGGGAAATCCAAGGACGGAGACCCTTATTCACACAACACAGATTCTCTTACCTGTAACAATATTTGAAACAAAATTTTACAAAAGCTTTACCTCCAGTTTCCACTGAAACCTGCCTTTATGGGGTTCTGATG
The DNA here is from genome assembly GCF_009762305.2 of Zalophus californianus. Taxonomy (NCBI): domain Eukaryota; kingdom Metazoa; phylum Chordata; class Mammalia; order Carnivora; family Otariidae; genus Zalophus; species Zalophus californianus. Next base: position 22,367,421 of record NC_045600.1, read on the forward strand.
CACAGCACATTTATTTGGTTTAGCTATTGGCTGTTTGATACGTTTTCCCCATTTTCAGTAGCTTGCCAGATCAGTTTGTGCCCAGTGGTGACCGAAGCAGTCTAATACTACCTATTGTAATGCCACATAATTTATGTTTAATTTCAAAATTCAGTGAATACCAGGTTTCCCCTGTTATTCAAAAGTAGAGCATTCCTATGAAACATTGGCAAGAGTATCCCCCACTTTCTGCATTAGTACAGTAACAGCAGTTTTCATCGGATTTCTTTTGGTTAGTGAAAACAGATACTAACAGAGGTCTTTTGTGAGAACAAATTGGTATGATGCCAACTTTTGGAAAGCAGGAGATACATGTAGATGCTACCAAAAAATAGACACTTTCATAAATGCACAAAATAAATCATGAATGTCTCTTCCAAAGAGGCTTCCAGGTTTAGAGAGTTTTAGTCGGACAAACAGTGGAAAGGAAGAGAATGCAGAAAGAAGGAGGAGAGAATAAGTAGCAAGGAATTCAGCAAAATATATATTTCCTGTATGTTTCGGGGCCCTGTCTCACAAAATAATGCCCAGAGGGCATTCACAAATTTATATAGTCTTCTATGTTGGTGTATACCCAAAGGAATTAATCTTTCAGTCTCTCTGTATCTAACAATAAAAAGCTTTCCCTGGTTTTCTTCCTTTCTTCCATCTTTACAAGGCGGTTTCAAAATTATATCTCTTCTGTAAATATATGAGCATATCGATCAAACGTAAGTTGACAGATTTCTATGTAAAAATCATTGATTAATAGTAACCTGGGGCAGAGTGTGGAATGGCAAATGGGCAAAGGGGCAGGAAGGGGCTTGAAAGCCACTCAGCTTGGGGACCATCAAGATCAACTCCACTAGTTACTAAATTACTTAATGATTTTATTGATGACTTGCTATAAGATTTACACGTATTTGAAATGGATCTTTTTAGCTTGTAAAATAAACATTAAAGGTGGGGGCAGAGGGAGGTCTAGTGCTTGACCTATAAAAGGTAGGAGAAGTCTGAAAGCAGAAACAGCAGAGAGACAAAGAACAGGCAGTGGCAAATTATAAATGAATCTGTAAAGCATCAGCCAGTTAAAAAAAAAAACCCAAAAAGTTCTATTCTGTAATAGCCCTGAAGATAGATCTGCCTCCAGTTCTTAGTGGAGCCTTTTGATTTTAGGGGTTTTTATTGTTTGTTTTTTGTAATGGTATTTGATGGATGTGTCAGCAAGAACTAAAATGTGTGTGTTGTGTTGTGTGTGTGTTTCAGTTCTCCAAATTTAAATTTAGAACATGAAGGCATTAAAGTTTTTTTTTTACAAAGCAAAAGTTTATTTAATTAGACCAAAAATTGTACAACTATTTATGTGCCCTTGGCCGCCCCATCCTTGTCCAGATGAGAGCACTGTGTCTTCCTTCGTCCTTTCCTGTTGAACTTGAGCAAGGCCATAAGGCTTCTTGCCTGCTGAAGCTCACACTGGCCCTCCTTACCTTGAACTCCCAATATTCATACAGTCGAATATAAAATTTGTTTTAAATCAACTGGTCTTTATGATCCTTAAATAGATCATGCATTATTACACTCATTGGAGGAATTGACTAACAAGATCCCCCAGGGCCAGCTCTCCTTTTTTTGTTGCTTCCCTTGCTGAGCACAGAGGGGCAGTGATTTATCTGGTGGTTTAGGTTCCAAAGGTCTCATAATAAATGTGGAGAGAAGAATCTCTAGTTTTAGTAAATATTTCTACCAGTTATTTATTTAATATTAACATCTCCTGTGACAGTACTTATTTCTTTTACATAGGTTTATAGTAGGCAATAAGGACTCTGAAAATACTTAACTATAAATTCAAATACCTTTAGGGACCAGGCACGTCATAAGGCAAGCATTTGGGCCTATGACAAAAGGGATGTGAGGCTTGTGGAAAACCCAGAAGGCCTAACTCTTATATCAACTCTATGAAGTAAAAATAGCTTCTTAACTCCATTTTACAGATGGGAAACTGAGACAGAGAGAGATTAAGTGATTTATCCAAGGTCATAAAAGGGAGTTAGGATTAGAGCTAAATTCAATCCAGGCTGTCTGGCACCAAAACCTATGCTCCTGGTGGTCAGAAATGGAGTTGGATGCTAGATATAGCAGGAGGTCTATAAGGACTGCATGTTGCAGAAACAGATAATAACCAAAATTGGTTCAACAATCTGGACCACATTCAAGGGAAAAAAAAAACAAAGACTTTAATGCCAAAGCTCTTTCCTTTTCTCCCTCAGGAAACTCACACATCCTTCTTGTTAGAGGAGGAGTCCATCCCCGAGCGAAGCCATGTGAGGGCCAGCAGGAGCAAGTGCCCAGTGGGATATCAAGCAGGAGTGGAGTCCTGTAGGATGAAGGGTCCTGGAATGTGGTGGGGATCCTCAAAAACAAGCCAGAGGGATGCATGGAGAGGGGAGAGATAGACCATCTATCAAGTATCTCCAGAATCCATCGGAGATCGAGGAAGCATTTCAATAGGCAATGCCCATATGAAAATATTGGGATTAAGTTGAGGCACGCACAAGGAAAATCATCCATTTAGAGATGGTTCTAAGACAGGAAAAAAATTAACAAGACATTTTGACTTCCTGAAATAAGAAATTAAATTTTTTTCTAAAGATTTCATTTATTTATTTGATAGAGCGAGACAGCGAGAGAGGGAACCCAAGCAGGGTAAGTGGGAGAGGGGGAAGCAAGCTTCCTACCGAGCAGGGAGCCCAATGTGGGGCTTGATCCAAGGACCCTGGGATCATGACCTGAGCCGAAGACAGACACTTAATGACTGAGCCACCCAGGCGCCCCCCAGAAATTAAATTTCTTAAATACCTATTAAGAATGAACCATATTAATTAATCTCTTCATTAAGAATACTGGAGTACAGTACCCGGGTAGTTCATTCACTGCCATCATTACTAAAAACCAGTCAGTAAGAAAGGCCATGAGCTTTTCCCACCATCCCATTCTTCCTCAGTTTTCATGCTCCCTTCCTGCCACTCCATGTCCTCTTACCTCCGCACACACCATAGGCTTTACCATATCCCTGAAATTTAAAAGAGCAGAGGCAGGTGCCTGAATATAGACCTTGCTTGACTTCTCTCTGGCTATACAGACTATAATGAAAAAAATATGGTGCACAAGGACTCTATGCATGAGTGTTGGATCAGTACTAGTATGTCAGTACCTGCTTCAGTGACCTTTATAATCCCAATCCCCAAGGTGGATGGGAAACTTAATTAGGACATTTCAATCACTGTAAGCACCTCCGATGAACAGGTAGTATATTGCAGTAATTCTGAAAAATGTTTTCTACTTCTGCAGATTTTCCAGGGGATGCTCTGTAAGCTAGACACACAAAATCTTTCTGCGTTTTGCTCTTTTATCCACACTCTCTGATGGAGCTGATTGCAGACTCAGTCAGCTTGTTATACCTGTTGGCCAACTGGAAGAAAGGGAAGAAAGAAAAACCACTTCTAGTTATTTGCCAGGCTCAATGCTAAGTCATGTAGTTCCAGAGTTGTAGCTGAAGGGGGTGTGTATGCGTGTACGTTACTGTTAACTTGGATCTATGTAACTGCACCTTGGGACAGGCAACGATTGAATGGGAACTGGCTTTCACAGCTGAGTATCTTTTTAATTTTTCTTAACAAAGCATGCACTGGTATTAATAGGGCTCTGTTGGTAATCATGACTGGCTACATGATGTGGTACCTTGGCTGGTAATTCCCCTCAGTGGTTTCCAAGTGTTTGTGTATCCTAAGAACACATAAGCATCAGGATAAAAGGTTGATCTCCCATTGGTACAATCCAATGCTCTGCTGTCTGGGTGCTTTGATGAAATGATGAGGCATTCCAGAACTGTCAGAGCATCTGGGCTAGCTGCTTTAGGCCTCTGAAATGATTCTCTCTTCTAAGAGGCAATGGGCCAGGATTGAAAAAGAAGCCAAGTCACTTGGAAATGAACATACCTGTTTGGTGGAAAAGGGATTTTCCAGGCTTATTTCCCTGTAATTCTCCAGTATCTGTCCACGGCTGGAATTGATCATGTCCCCATATCTTCCCTTTAGCCTCATGTCAAAGCAACATGTCCTTTTCCTTGGAAAACTGCCTATTACAGGTCTGTACTGCAGACTGGCCCTCTTCCATTCCCTGTATTGGTATAACTCAAGGTTGTTTTTCTAATTCTAAACTTAATAAAAAAAAAAGCTTTTTCATCAATAAACAAAGTTTTAACCCTTCTACACTGTAGGATCAGGCAACATCATCTCCTATTTCTACGGCAACATTTTTATATAGGAGATCATTTCTTTTATCTTGACTGTGGATAGTGTTATTTAGTCTGTGGAATGGTTTTATTATTAGTTTCCTAAACTCCCCCTATCCTAGCTCCAACACTACTGTCCCTTCTTAACACCAGTTATCACCTTTATTTGATTAACTGTGTAGCTATAGAGTCAATCCTCAATAGCCATGCTCTCTGCCTAGCCATGGGCACCATTAATTACCTTTTCATATTTGGTTGTTTATTTATTCAAAACGTATTTATCATTGCACCTGCTAGCTATAGGAAGCACGGCACAGTCCCTCTTTTCAAAGTCTAATAGAAAAGATAAATTGGAAGAAATTATGGCCACAAGAAAGCACATTTGAGTCAGAGGACAATCTAAGAAAATTAAGAGTTTAAAGGTAATCTATTATATGGGGTGCCTGCATGGCTCAACTGGTTAAGTGTCTGCCTTTGGTTCAGGTCATGATCCTAGGGTCCAGGGATCAAGTCCCACGTTGGACTCTCTGCTCAGCAGGGAACCTGCTTCTCCCTATCCCTCTGCTGCTCCCCCTGCTTGTGCTGTCTCTGTCAAATAAATAAATCAAATCTTTAAAAAAATTTAAAAAATAGAGATAATCCATTATCTACATCCAAGTGTGTGTGTTGGAAGTGCTGAAGTAAATACATAGGATATGTAAATCTAAATTATGTTACTTACTGAGAGCATTGATTGTTGGACACCACTTGGTACATTAATTCACTAAACATGCTTATTTTAGTATACCTCTGTGCTAGGAATTGTACTTAAAGACCCTGCAGATACTAAGGTGATGCCATCTGTCCTCTGCTTCAGGGAGGTTCCAGTCTAGTGATCCCAGAAAGTGACCCAAACGTTGTATTAGGGTGGGAAATATGCTATGACATAAGAGTCACAGGAGGGCCTGGCTGCCCATGGATGGGCACTCAGATTAACTGGGTAGAGCACAGATTTCCCAAGGAAGGCTTTATTCCTTTAGGATTGGGCTTTATCCAAGTTGAAAAGAGGAAAGACATTCCAAACAGAAGAAAGAGTATGTGTGAAGTATCAAACATAGAAAATTATCATGACTCTTTCTACATAGCAATAAACATAAACTAATAATATTACTCAGTAGGTTTTTTGGAATGAGTTTCCTCTTTCAAAGCACCTGTAGTGCATGATGAAATTAAATCTGCATTTTGATTGGAAAAAAGAAAAGATGTGTATTGTTTCATCAGTCAAGAGGAAGCAAGCAAAACTCCACTGTCCTAATGAGCTGTGTTTGCCCTGCAGCTCTGCTGCCATATTGCTGCTGGGATGAAGCTGCTGGAGGAATTGTGTCTCTCCTCTGAGATGAGAGCTTCACCCTGTGCTTTGTCAGGGGGGGCCTTGACCAGTGAGGGATGCGGTGGAGACAGCCACACTCCCCTTCATGCCTCACAAATGATAATTTAGATGTTATTTGGAGCTTTGTCACTCAGAAACATATTTCTAAAAACAATTTTAACAAACTGTTAACTCAGTGGAATTTCAGCTAGAAGCTAAAATGCATGCACATGGCCCGAGGGTAGTTATTCGAGAGACTTCCTTGGAATCAGCCTAGGTGAACCTACAAGATGTGAGAGCCTCTCAAGAGAGATTTGAAACTGAAACTGATTCTATCAAAACTGTCTCAGCTATACTGATAAATATCTCCCCATCTGGAAAAGTAGAAATACCTAAGATTGGAGACAAATGTGAAAATATTCTTGATATCAAAGAAGACCTGAGGTGTACAAACTTAATGTAGGACATAACTAGCAATTAATAGCCTTGTCAGTCTCTAGGCCCCTTCTTTGCTCTGCTCTATGAACACTGTTAGTAAAGCGTGTAAATATTCCAAATGCTTGCTACATGATAGAACTAAATTAAATTTTACTTGTTTATTTTTAATCAATGGGGAAACACGAAGGACTGGTAGGCAGGTAGGATGGTCTTAGGCCACTTAGTTTCCAAGCTTTGGAATTAGAAATGTATTTTAGGTGTCCTCCCACCATTTCTTATTCCAACTATTAGGATGTTACTCCCTGCTGTACTTGGATTAATTGAGTCACTACTGGAAATTCTCTTTGATTTTCTTTACTAATTGAAAAAGAGTTCTAATTCCCAAGTTTCCCTGCAGACTCCGTGCAGACATTATTTTGGAAACCAACATGGAAGAGAGAAAATTGCTTGTGTTTTTTTGTGCTTTTTTCTAGAAAACTGAGAGAAATGTTGACCAACCAAACTATGAACAGACTTTTAGGTTTGATATTCTATCAAGGCATATGTATCTAGTGTATTATTGATCTATGCACTATTGTATAACTATTCCAATGCCAATCTAAAGGAAACATGCAAAGATGTGATCTTTCTTCCTCTAAAGATGAACTGTAGTTATAGCACATTTTGTCATCCTGACCGTCAGTATTTTATTAAAGGATAAATATTAAATTATATATACATGTATTTATAAAAGGCCTGAGTTCACAATGTTTTTGCTAGATCACATTGACCTGCGTTTTGAAGCATTTGCTCCACTAGAAAATGTTTTCTCTTTCAAATTCTTCTAAGTGTAATGATTATTAATAATCTTGTCCTTTCTTTTAGAGAATTATGAATATTTTTGGTTAAAAAGATTAATAAGCTGAAAGTGTTTCTTTTAAAAAATATAAGAAACATCCTTATATGCTCCACTTTTATTTGTTGACTCTTAAATCTTTTTGTTAATATCTTAGGTCGGTGTTAGAGTCTCTTTTCTGTTAACTTATATCAATCTCAAAAACAATTTATTCTTTGGATATATTTTTTAAACTCCAAATGCTCAGAATTAAGAATATTTAAGGATCTTTAAAAACAATAGTTTTATTTCATGCTGACTAGATATAATGATTTAATGATTCCTTCATGGATACCTGGACAAGCTCCCTGAAAACATCAGCTGAATCATAAGGACCTGAGGATTCTTAATGTGACAAAATTGCAAAGTCTGTGAAAGTGGTCCTGGTGTTTCAGAGACACAAGACATTTTCAATTAGTCAGTCAAATTCCTTTTCTGCTCTTCTCCTTTGTCTTTGTCTTCTTCCCCTAACTCTTAAAATTTTAAAATAAGGTAAAAGTTTCTTTGATATGAAAGATTGAATTAAATGACTTGCTAGAAATCATTTATTTGCAAGTAATAGAAAACCAAATTTCTACTGGCTCAAACAAGGATTGAAACAGAAGATTTTCAAGGACAATTATCTCTGAATTCGTGTTCCAGGTAGCAGTGGTACTAATCAGTCTTCTAATTGCTATGATGATAGAAGACTGAAACAGGGAGAAGATTATAAAATATTTTGATGATGGAAGAAGCATTCTGAAATATTTATAAACTTTTTTAAATGATACACTCTGACTCAGGTAGGAGTCCATGGAGCAACCATCATGGCACCAACATATCTCCATGAGTTTGTGAACCAGAATTCTAAGCATCCATGGATAGAGAGAAGGGAGCCCTGGATTAGTAACAAAGGCAAACTACACATCTTTCATTATCGTCTGATTTCCCATTTCTTGGACTGCAGAAATCTCTGACTTATAAGGCCAATGGTGTGATGAGGTGTAGGGATCTGAATTGTTCAAGGTAAGAGTGAAATCTACATGGCTAGAAGAAGGGTGTTACCCTATGAGGGACCATGTGCAGGGCATACCTGGGGCTAGAAGCCAAATGTGATGGCAGAAATCATTGTTAGTCATCAGAGCAAGGGCCTCCAGTGCTCAAGAAAATGGTATGACTCAGACAACATATTAGGGAAAAGAATTCCAGTGCACATGAGGTGACAGAGTTCAGGATATAGGCCAAAAATATGCCAGTGAGTGAAGACTTCTCTGCTTGAGAGCTGGCCGCATGCTGTGAACAGATTCATTATTTAAAGAAAGTGTAAGGTTCTGATCATTTAGCTTCTCTTCATGGAGAATTTGACTGGGGTTACAGAGTCACCTTAGTGGAACATGGTAAACAACAAATGCCCTTAATGGCTTGATTCGTGATTTGGATGTACAAAATAACAGTTAATAAGAAAGAAATGCTATTAAAAGTAGCCAAATTCAAGTATTCTCAATTCTTTGAAGGCAGAAGCTTGATGACATTTCATAAGACATGCACCAATGTCATGTATGTGACTTTATACCTCAAGAACAAAAATTGGAAGAGATCGTGGATGTCACCAAGTACAAAGCCAATACTAATCAGTTTTATTAGGCTGCTGATTTTTCTAGACTTAACCATTCAGAATATAATTTAATTCAAATTATATTCACCACTTATCATCATGACTAGTCTTTAATTACAAGAGGACTATTTCGTTTGTGAAATGCCAACCTGTGGTGCCCCAAATACCAAGGAGGCTCTGATTTCCAAGATATTAGCTAAGTTTAACATGTGATATTGGGTTTAGAGATACGCTTTTTAAAGTACATACAAACTTACAGAATTCACTATTCATTAAGAAATCCACATGCCATGCCTCAGCTGAACCATCTGAACCTTAGGAACACCAAGGAAAACTGAATAAACCAATATATTCAATTCAGGTTCATGAAATTTTAACAGGGTTTCTGAACTTCAGCCCATAAGTACTCTGTTGAGGGTGTTGAAACTCTCAGGTTTGACTTAGGAAAAGATAAAAAGTAGCAACTAAATAATCTTCCTTGCCTGGTGCCTCAGATATAAGTAAAAATGACAAAGGACCTATTCAAACTCTTCCACCCTCTCTGCGTAAGTCCCTACTGACTATAATGACTCTCTATTATTTAGATAAGTAAAATCTAAAGGGCTTATGAAAGGAATAAGGTAAAGTTGATATGGCATTTTATTTGATTTCATTTTACTTGGTATGGTATTTTTGAAATAAGTTACTATTCTAGCTGAGTAATGACCCTCAGCATTTTTTTTTTTTTCTGATGGAAAATTTACTCTATTTTCCTGCTTGATTATTATTAGAATGTGATGGACTTGACTAAAGCATCATCCTTAAATTTTCAACTTGGGATCAGGTTTTAATGAGATATTCTTGATACTTCAGTAATTAAGCTCCATAAAATTGGTCTGAACTACCTACCCAATATGTAATTTTGCTTCACAGTAATTATAGGAATTCATTCAATCATTCAATAAATATTTATAGAATACCTACTGTGTATGTTTGAGACACTGTCAGAGACTTGGGGTACCACAATAATTAAGACAGACATGTTCCCTGCTGTATTATTTTGCTAGAGGTGCTGTAAAAAAGTATCACAACTGGGTGGCTTAAACAACAGAAATTGATCGTCTCATAGTTTTGGAGGCTAGAAGTCTAAAATGAAGGTGTTGATGCATTAAATCCTTCCAAGGGCTGTGAGGGAAGTATCTGTTCCGGGCTTCTTTTCTTGGCTTGTATATGGACATCTTCTCCCCATGTTTCTTCAATCACCTTCCCTGTCTGTGTTTGTGTCCAAATTCCTCTTTTTATAAAGTCACCAGTCATATTGGATTAGAGACCCACCCTACTCTAGTATGACCTCATCTTAACTAATCACATATGCAATGAATGACTCTATTTCCAAATAAGGTCACATTCTGAGGTCACATTAGAACTTCAACATATAAATTTTAGAGGAATACAATTCAATCTGAACACCTAACCCGTGGACCTTCACTCTAATGGAGGCAGGTAACATTTAAACAACAAATTACAATAAAATGTAATAGATGTTACATCAGAGCATGGATCAGGTAGTGGGTAAGCACATAACCATGGAAAGGAGTCCAGATTTTATCCAAGAGCAATGGAAATCCATTTTAAGTGTTTTTAAATAGAGTTTTGACATAATGAAATTTGCCTTTTGGAAAGGTCACTCTGGCTTCGCTATGGAAAATGTTATCATAGGGGAGACCAGACAAAAGTTGGAGTTAGTCTGGTTTAGCATAAAAACAATGAGAATGGAGGAAATGGATGGGTTCAAGAAATATTTAGATCAGACTCAGTAAAACTTAGTATTTCATTAGAAAATTAGAATTGAAGGAAAGAGGGGGTTAAAGGTGACTTCCATGTTTCTGGCTTGAAAATAGCAAATGTCATTTCCTGTAAAGGGAAATACAGAGAAAGAAGAGGAGAAGCTTGTGTGTTCATTGATGTCCATGTTAATATTTAAATACTCTAGAAAATCCAAATGGGCCTGTTATTGGGCACAGTAGTCAGTTCTTTGGATCTTGATCTCAGGCAAGAAAGATGGACTTGAGATACAGATGAGGGTAATTTCAGAGTGTGGGTCAGAGTTTTGGCAGCTAATAGATGGCATATTGGAAAGAGGTCACAAGAAAAGACCTTAATGAATAAACTATTTACAAAGCTGTTGACTAGGTTCAGGAACACAGCAAGAGTGAGGAAGTCCTCTGGAATGAGCAACAACTGAAAGCAGCTACCACCTCTCGGCTTGAGGGGAGAGGGAAAGGAGAAGCTTGGAATCTCCAAGACCTATACCTATAGAAGAAATCTGCCTAACAAGAATGGTCTCTGATAAAGAGATGCAACCACTGCTAACCCAGAGCCTGGCAGGAAAGGAGCCAGAAAAATATTGGTATCTTGCCTCTCTCCTCCTGGTATCTAATTTCCTGCTGGTTATCTTCCTTGACAAAAGCAAACCACCAGCCAAAGAACCAATGACACAGTTCATAAGAGATCAGCTTCCTGCTGCACAGAACAGAGCAGAGAGAGGTGGACAACAGACCTGAAGAGCAAAGGATATCAGCACAAGCAGCACAGGAATGATTAGGACCTGGAATTTTGGTAGAGATTTAGATCACCCAGGAAGAGATGTAGACAGAAAGAAGGCCTAAGATAAATGTTTGCTAAACATCAAAATTTGAGTGTCTAGAAAAAGTAAAGACATAAAAAAAAAAAAAGAAGATTTAAAGAGAGTGATTAGAAAAGCAGAGAGGTGGACATTTCATGCAGGAAAAACTCTTCCCAGAGGAGAGAGCAGCCAACAATAATAAATGTTGTGGTGAAGCAAAACCAAGATAGAAAGAGTATGTGAAGTTTCACTTATATGGTGGCCATTTGGGAACTCAGTGGGTAGCTTCTTTGAAATGGTAAGGCTGGTAGCCATATTGTGTCCACATAAAGAACAAGAAGCATGTGAGGAAATGAAGAGAACAAATATAGCTAATTTATTCCTGCAGGGGAGTAGGAAATATGAAAGCATATTTTTCCCATCTTTTTTTTTTTTTTAAAGGATTGGTGACACAAGCATGTGTTGCAAATCCCATCAGTTTAGCTGATGTGGTCTTGGTCTTTTTCTGTGGAGACTGGCCAAGCCAGCTTTAGGAAGATGATTTTGCCATTGTTCCTTAGGTAGCTGTGGACCCTCCAGGGCTGGACTGCTTTGAACAAAATGAGGAGTCAGAAGGCTTGATGGATGGCCACCAATTAAAAGGCTGACATCTGGTTCTCTTTACTGCTCTGGGAATGGACTTTGTGTGTGGCTTTCCAGGGAGGGTCCACTGGACTACTAGGTCTGTTTGTTTAATTCAATTGAGATGATCACAGTATTCGCTGATGCCAATTTGATAGTAAGAAGACTTTCCAGCATTCCCTTTGCTTCCTCTCACCAAGGCATTTGATTATCCCACCTATCTGGGGATTTAAACATGAATCTCTAAAATGCTAGACTTCCTCAGAAGACCAGATGTTGGAAGAGAAAACCACTGGGCTGTTCTACTTTATCACATTTTTGTGTTATTGTGACATATGGTGTGAAGCAAATATTAGTGCATGGAAATATAAAACATCAGGATGCATCTGACTTATCTCTCCCTAGTTACATTTGATCTGTGAATGCCGGAAACACTCCATTTCATAGCCATATTTATCATTCAGAGTAAATCATGCATTTGGGTGGCATAAAATGAGATGTTTTAGAATGCATGCGATTACCAACTATTGCATATTTCTCCAAAGAAAGATTTGAATTATACGGTCAGTAAAAAGGGTTGCTGCTTTAGAGTGTGGCAAAGAGAAGCTGAGGTGAAGGATACATTATAATAGATTCATATTAAGCAAATGTTATTTTCCTTTTCCTCTTCAGTCCCAGAAATCAATTCCTTTAAGAGTTGCCTTGTGGAGTATTTTTGTTTGTTTGCTTTGTTTATTTTGTTTCGTTTTTATGGTACGGTTATTCTTTACATTTAAAATCTGTAAATCAGACTTTTATAGATCAACTAATAGTTTTCAATAGATTTCCATTGTATTTTCAGAGGTGTGTTGTTTGTATAGAAATGCACTTGACTCTAAGGCATGTTAAAAATTACATTTAAAATAATTTGCCAATGGGAGAGAGTATTAAGATAAAAAAAATCAAGAGTCCGTATTAGAGAAACTGTGAGCACATGCTAAATCTAGTGTTAGAGGTATGGGAAATTTCAGGAGCAAATTTAAGGTCAGCTTAGTTTTAGGAGGTTAAATGGACAAGGTCAAGAATCCTGAGGGTCCAAATTAGGAATCAGCGGAAGTGTTGAGGTTACAGCAGTGAGGCTGTCTTAAGGAGGAGATCTCAGACTGTCCATCCTTGGTTATCTGAGGGCTCCTTCCCTCTCTGACTTGCACTGTAAAAACATCCAGTGGAGGCAGGATGAGGGTTCTGAAATTTATACAGAAATTACCCTGAAAATGAAAGTCAAATGAACACATCCTAAGCTCCTTATTACTTGTCAATATAAGGAATAGACTAGGGAATACTTACGTGTCATTTTTAGAAACTACTTTAAAAATTGCTGCCTTAAGAACCTTAAGTGGCTATCTTTCCCTCAGAGGAACTTTCTGATTTTATACATTTGTATATTCTGTCCTGACACCGCCTCACCTCCTCCCCCCACCTCTATCCCCCAATAATTTCAACCTAAGATATGTCATTATGATATATTTTAATAGTCCTGGTTATATAAGTTCCATCTGGAAATCAACTCTTTGCTTTCTAAGATATTAACTTATCTTTTACTCAAACTCTTTGGTGCTAATGTTTTTTGTTTGTTTGTTTGTTTGTTTTTGTTTTTAATACAGTGACCTCACATTTGCAATGAAGCATTGGGTAAGATAAGAGACTTGGCTTTCTTAGAGGCAAAAAAACAAAGCAAAACAGAACAAAATGAAACAAAACAAAAAACCTTTTTTTTCTTTTTCTTTTCTCTCTCTCTCTCTCTTTTTTTTTTTTTTTGGTAAGAGCCAAATTACTCCTGCTCACCAATTAGGGAAACCCATATGCAGTCATTCTTCTTGCTTTTCTCTCTCCCTCCCAACCTTCTGTCCTCATGATAGTCACTACACATATTTACATCTTATTTCAAGATTTATGTCTTCTGTAATGAATCTGCCTCTACTCCTCCTGGAAGACTTACGCTCTTCTTTCTATGTGTTCCCATAGCATGTTTTTATTATAACATTAAAGCACATTACATGTTGTATTGTAATTTTATTTCTATGCTCCCAAACCACAATGTCCTTTAACTCAAAGCTCTTATTCTTGTCCATATCCCTAAAATTTGGTAGAGTACATAGCGTTTAACAACAACCACAATGCTAACAAGGAGATACAGAAACAGGAAAAAAAAATAAAGCAATGATGATAGTACCAAGTAAAAGATAATATTTTTGAGGGTTTATTATGATCCAAAGTTTGTCTTGGTTAATTTATATGTTAAAAATGTTAGGAGTAGGTGTGGTTGCAAGAAACAGAAAACCTCAAAATGACAATGAATTAAAAATGAAAGTATTCTACTTTCTGTTCACATTCAAGAGGCTCAGAGGCAGTAGGTCTGGACATAATATGTCACTCTGTGGTAGCAAAAACCCAGGCTCTTTGTATCTTGTGATCCTCCATTGTCAACCTCTACTCTGAAGGTCATCTCATGCTTCAAGATGGATGTTAGAACTTCTGGAGACCCATCATACCTAAATTGCTGTCAGCAAAGAAAGAAAAGGGGGGCAAACTCCTCCACTCACTTCTTTTAAGATCTCTTCTCAGAAGTTTCAGGTGTAACTTTGCTTATGCCATATTGGCTGGAACTAGTCACATGATCAATCTTGACTGAAAGGCATGGTGAAAATGGAGTCTTTTTTTTGTGGAAATAATGTGAAACATTTATTTTCCATATCAGACAAGAACACAGCTAAGTAATTCAATTCCACTGCAGCATTATAAAAATCATCCCTTCACCACAGTGTAAGATTTAAATGCATCTGCACAAGGGTACATGCTATATAAAAGTAGTAGTAAGATCGCTGCTGCCCTGCCAAGTACTTCTAGTACCTATCCAGGTCCTACTGCAATACTGGTAGTCCCAATGGTTTTATTGAAATAAATCATGTTTAAAAAAATAAAGCATGGGACGCCTGGGTGGCTCAGTCGGTTAAGCGTCTGCCTTTGGCTCAGGTCATGATCCCAGGGTCCTGGGATTAAGCCCCACATTGGGCTCCCTGCTCCCCGGGAAGCCTGCTTCTCTCTCTCCCACTCCCCCTGCTTATGTTCCCTCTTTCGCTGTATCTCTCTCTGTCAAATAAATAAAATCTTAAAAAAAAATAAAGCATTTTAAAAGACAAGTCAAAATGCCTCAGAAACCATATATTCAACTCAAACTTTGTGTATTGAAATGTTATATTTGCCTCCCACTAAAAAACCTTTATTTCCCTCTAAGCAATAAATCTTCCATACTGAAGTATCTTCCTTGCCCAATTAATCCAAAGGAAAAAAAACCGAAATGATTAGTAAAAATAAATAAATAAAATAAAAATTGTAGGAATTAACATACACTTTTAAATTGTTTTTAAATATTTTGAAGGTTTAAAAGTGTTTAAAGTTTGTAATTCATAGTAAGAGAACATTATCTGAATGAATACCCCCATGGTAAACCACTATCAAATGTTTCAGTTGCATGTGGGGCAGAGGGTAGGGATTTTCGTCACAGTACCCTAGCTTTCTCCATGAGAAGTTCAGAGGTACACTTGTTGGTATTACTGTGATGTCCATTAGGTGATCAAAGTTGCTCTTCCTTCAGCAAGGGCTTTATTTGTCAGAGGGGCATTTGGCTGACAATTTACTAACGAGATTCATAACCTTTGGGTTGCTCTGATATTTTGACATATTTGCTGGTTTCTGGGCCACATGCTGGAAGGCCACCATAATTTCTGGATCCTGCCTGGCTGTAAGAATCTCTGGATCACTAAGAATTTCACTGTGCCCAGGCATCCCTGCCACTCCAGGCATGCCCCCTTCCATTCCAGGCAATCCTCCAGGAAAGTCACCTGGGAAGGAGCCATCTGGAGCTCCGGATTGTCCTCTTGCTTCTTCTTCTCTCTGGGCTGTCTCATGTTCTTCCCAAGCCTTCTTAACCCTTTCTATTCTTTATTTGATCTCCTGCTCTTCCCATTTTTGCTCCTCCTTTCTCACATGTTCAGCAATTTTCAGGGCCCTTGGTTGAACTTCTTTCAGCATGTATGAGCATCTTCTTCATAATCCAGTTTACAAGCATGGGCAGGATCATGTGCTGCTTCTTCCCAATGGCCCAGAGTCTGTGTGCTTTCCCTTGCCACTCATAAGGCTGACCTGAATCAGGATTTATTTCAATAGCTCTGTCACAGTCTCAGATGGCAGCATTTGGCTTCTGTAATTTGATGAAGACACTGACTCTCTTGGCATACAGACTGGCCAAGAGAGGATTCAGCTTGATGGCACCTGTGAACAAGTCAATGGCTTTCCGTAGTTCACCATCACTTAGGGGATCAATGGCAGCCACTATTTTTTATCATTTGCCTGATCCATCATTTCCTCTGTTAGCTCTACATTTTCATCTCCCATTTCTTTTTTTTAAAGATTTTATTTATCAGAGGGGCACCTAGATGGCTCAGTCATTAAGCATCTGCCTTCGACTCAGGTCATGATCCCAGGGTCCTGGGATCAAGCCCCACATCAGCTCCCTGCTCAGCTGGAAGCCTGTTTCTCCCTCTCCCACTCCCGCTGCTTGTGTTCCCTCTCTTGCTGTGTCTCTCTCTGTCAAATAAATAAACAAAATCTTTTTTTTAAAAAAAGATTTTATTTATTTGAGAGAGAGAGAGTGCGAGAGAGAGAGCACAAGAGGGAGAAGCAGACTCCCCGCTGAGCGGGGAGCCCGATGCGGGACTTGATCCCGGGACTCCAGGATCATGACCTGAGCCGAAGGCAGTCGCTTAAGCAACTGAGCCACCCAGGCACCCATCTCCCATTTCTTGAGGGGCATCAGGAGGGTTCAGTCACACTTTCATTGTCAATTTCTAGACCACTTTCCTCACTTGATGGTTCATCTGTCTTTATGTTTTCCTCCACCTTATTACTGTTTTTTCTTCCTTGATATTGTCTTCTGATTTAGTTTTATGAGCAGCAGGTGACATTTTACCCACCATGCTATCCACCCACTCCCACAGGAAGCACATTTCCTTGGTGTACAGAATGTTCAGATCCTGCTTACACATTTTCACCAAGGCCTCAAGCTCATTCACTCTGTGGGGATCCATGGTCCAGAGGCAATGGGAGGTCAGGAGGTAGCAAGAACAACAGAGGTTGCAGCCTGATACCAGGTGTGGGTACTGGCTCAGCATCACCATGTGGAAGGGATGGAAATGGAGTCTTTATTCTGGGAAGCCCTGTGACTAAATAAATGTTGGTGATTCTCAGGAAAGAAGGAAGGAAGAATTGACATTAGAAGACAATTGGCAGTCTTTGGCATCTGTATATTATCAAATTTAACCCTCTAAACAACCTTATGAGTACTAACCTTAGGGTACTCTATAAATACTTTTCACTTATTTGATAAATATGATTGTGCATTACTGCACATTAGATGTAGTTCTAGGGTCTTGGGATTGGGCAGGACACAAGACAGGCAAGCCCCTATCCTCTTGGAGGTTTTATTCTGGTTAGGAAGGCAGACATTAAACAAATACATAGATGATATGCTATACGGTGATAAGAGTAATGACGAAATGTTAATAAGAGTAAGAGAATAGTGTATAATGCAGTTAATTTAAATAGAGTAATCCTGAAAGGACTTTAAAGAGATGACTTCTGAGCAATGATCTAAATGGACCCATAAGAACATCAGGGAAAGGAGGTTTCCAGGCAAAAGGAACAAAAACACCTTCAGTTGGACATTCGGGAATTTGTAAAAATGCTGGTGAATATGGAAATAAAATCAAAGAGAAAGAAGCAGGGTCAGACTACATAGAATTGTAAACAGCAATGGGAAGTCTGAGTTTTATGTTGAGTTTGATGGGGCCACTGGCGTTTTGGGGCTGGTGAGTGAAATGATTAAATTTATGTCTTAAACCATTTTGGTTGCTGCATAAATAATGGACTCAGAAGGAAAGGGGCCAGTGGGGTAGGAGGCAGAGTGAAAGCAAAGAAAGCAAAAAGAGACTCTTTCGAGAGTGTAGGTGGGAGATTATGATAGCTTTGATGGGGATGGCAATAATATTGAAGATGATAAGTGATAAGAGGCAGGATATACTCTGAAAGTGGAGCTGATGGATCTAATGTAGTGAGAGTGAAAGACACCAAGGATGACTTGTAGGTTTTTATAATGCTTGATTTTATGTGTGCCCAGTATTTGGAATTGGTTCTCTAATCTTATTAGATTCAAAAGCACTAATGACTACTTCCATTGGTGAAGAGAACATAGATAGTCTGTGGTGTGATGTGACAATAGAGATTCAAAAGTATCACCATCGGATACTCCTAATCAAATACTTATGAGGCAAATTTCTGAGTGACCATGTATTTAATATTTTAGAACATTTTTATCAAAATAGTGAGTATGATATTGGCTAGTTGCTCCTAATTGCACTGGACCAAGTGAGGAAAAAGAAGGATGAGTTTAGGAATCAAATTCCCAGCTCGTATGCCATGTTAATGCCCTGAATGTTTCTATTCTGTCCTGAAAGAAACCCTTATCACCTGTAGCAAAGGGCTGAGAGTGCTGGAAACAATCTCAGAGTCTCATCCTGCAAGTGGTTGAATTACAATGCAAATTGAATTTTCAACCTCACAGGGTGTCTGCTATTAAAGTGAGGGCATAAATTGGGAAGGAATGAGATCCTGAAAATTGGAATAGGGACATATGGGAGGATCCTGATAAAGCTGGGGACATTGAACACTTTAACTCCTATGAGTCTTCTTTGCCAGTAGAAGCAGCCACTCCATCCTCATCTGTGGAGATTAACCTTGCTCTGCCTAAAGAAATTGTAATGGTCTCCTCTGAGGTAGTTGCCTTGCAAGACACTGATGATTCTCTTCAGGACCACCCCCACCACTGTCTTTGCTTCTAGATCTCTCACTGGGCTCAAGTTCCTGTAGGCCCCTAATGTGATATACAGAATGTGACCCATAAAGAGGTGTAGTACACTCCACAAGAACTACATGATTTTTCCAATTTATATAAGCAGAAATTCAGGAAATATGGGTGGGAGTCAACATGTAAAGGTGTGGCATAGTGGTGGAAGGACCATAAAATTGGATCAGGCAGAATTTATTGATAAGCAGAGATCTGGATTTAATGTTGCAGTTTAGGGGATTAGAAAGAGCTCTAACTGATTGGTTGGTTGACTACCTGAAACAGGAACCAACGGGTGGTCTACACTAAATGAACTGAAATGCCAGAACTGCTTTGATAAACTACAGAGGAAGAGATTCAAAGGCTTAGGGAGATTGGAATGTTAGAATGGATTTATCACTTAAGATCTCCTCATCCACCCTAGGAGGGTGCAGAGGACATACTTTTCAATATGACAATGAGCAGTAAGTTTGTGAGGAGAGGCCCAACATTCTTGAGGAACTCTGTGATTGTTTTCTCTATAGGTCAGAAATTATAGTGGGAACAGCTGTCACTGACTTGGAAAACCTAAATGCAGTGGAAATAATTGAATCCCAAGGTGTCAAAGGCCAAGTGGTGCTATTTAATCACCAAAGGCAAAGTGGACATGGTTGCTCTAATGGACAGCAGAATCAAAGCAGCAATTAGAATAATATGACTTGCAGAGAGCTACAGCATTGGTTAGCTGATCATGATATTTCTAGGAGTAAAATGCATGGTAAGTCTACTGAATTCTTAATTTGTATAAGCAGAGAGTTCTAGGTCAAAGGAACAAAAGTCAAATTTGAATCATAAAAGCAGAGAGTCACAGGCCCATAATTAATTCCTAAACTTGAACCAGTTTATAGGCTCAGGGCCCCTTGAACTGAATGAAGGGGAGGCCAGTTCCCCTTGAGAAAGAACCCTACTACACTGCCAAAAATGTCTACTGCCATTGTTTCTCCCAGTCTATTCCAGAGGGATATTTGGCCTTTTACCAAGATGACTGTGCATTGAGAAAAATAAAATAATGACTTTTTTTTTTTTACAAGTTGCCAATGGCACTTTATTTTTTCTTTTCAACATGCTGTTCTGTAGCTTCCTTGGGCTTTTTTGCCCAGATGCCAAAGAGCCAGACATTGGCACTGGCCACGCCAAGACTGGTGAAGGCCTTGACGTTGTTCTCCTCCTCTGTAATGACTCTGGCTTTCTCCTTCTTCTAGACACTCCCCAGAGGCATGACCAGTCCTGTTAGCTGGGTAGCCAATTTGAGTTCTTCAGCAGAGTTGTCTCCCTTCTTGGGGACAGAGGGCTTCCCAGCAAAAAGGATGAGCTTGGAGTGGTACTCCTTCAGCTGCTGCATGTTGGACTGCAGGGATTCCATGGACTTGTTCCACTCTTTGGGATCCACTGAGATCCCAATGACCCATGCCACATTCTGTGGATGCCAGCCACCCTTAACTCTTCCAAACTGAAGCCCCTGCCAGCTCGCACTTTGGCGTGATACCATACTGTGGGACACTTTACAATGGGCTGGGTGGGTCCGCATGCTGGGCATGGGGTAATGCAGCATGCCTTGGCTTGCCAGGCCTCGTGTCTGCAGATCTCCTGGCGCCAGTTGGTTGAACCACGTGGCCATGTGCCCCTGCCAGTCCTTGTGGAAGTGGGGCTTCAGTATCATGCCATTCCAGCTGGGTGTCATGGCTGCTGCCTACAGGCCTCCTCTGAGGAAGAACTGAAAATAATGACTTTTTGAGGATTATGGGACACAAGCTCTGCATAGACACCAAAGATGATATATATATGTATATCTATATCTATATCTATATGGATATATATATGGATATTTATATCTATATCTGGATATATATGTGTATATATGTAAATGAATATATATGATATATGTATATATAATATCTTTGTTTTTTTCCCCTTTTATCTCTTTATCATATAAGATGTATTCACTTTATATCACAAGATTTAATTACAAGATATCAAGAAGAAAACTAAATTATCACCTAAGCACTTTGCATCATTTTCTAGGGAAAATATGAGTGTGTTTTGGCTGTACACAGGATATCCGTATCATGTTAGAATTATGACCTTATTATGGTCTTTATTTGGAGATTAAATATGGTTTAAGAAGATGCATATGGATGTCAAGTTGACAAGGGGTGGACCGTGATGGTTAATTTTATGTCTGATTGGCTAGATGTTGCAGTGAAGATACTTTTTAAATTAACATTTAAATTTTAATTTAATTTAGATTAACATTAACATGATTAATATGATTATCATTTAAATCAGTAGATTCTGAATAAAGCAGATTACCCTTCATAGTGTGAGTGGTATGCTCTAATCAGTTGAAGGCCTTAAGAGCAAAGACTATGGTCCCCTAAGGTAGAAGGAATTCTGCCTCCTGACTGCATTTGGACTTACGTTGCAACATCAACCGCTCCCTGAGTCTCTAGCCTACTGGCCTTTCCTGCAGATTTTAGACTTGCCAGCCCTCAGAGTTGTATGAGCTAATAATTCTTTAAAATATATCTCTTTCTATATGTTTACGTATCTTACTTGTTATGCTTTGTGAAGAACCCTGACTAATACAGTTTTGATCTGAGCAGGTAGGTGAATTGTTGTAATATTGATGAAGATGAAACAGATAGAGAAGTGAATTGTGGTGGGGAGGGGAGAGAGGAAATGGAGAGGAGCATGAGTTTTATATTAGACATGCTAATTTTGAGAACCTCATTAGACAACCAAGTGCAGATGTTGAGTAAGCAATTGGTAAATGAGTTTAATGCTCAAGGGATATGTCAGAACTAGAAATTTAAAACTGAGAGCCATCAGCATATAGAAGATGTTTAAAACATTGGGACTAATGAGCTCAACTATAGAATGTTGATAGAGAACAGAAGAGAGCTGATGAGTGAGTCCTGAGGAAGTCCAATGTTTAGAGGTCAGGAAGAAGGAGAATCAAGCAAAAGAAACTGAATAAGAACAGCCAAAGGAAAGTACAACAAAACCCAGGAGAATATAGTGACCTAGAAGAGAAATAAGAAGGTGTCTTAAGACCAGGGGATTCATCAACTGTGTCAGATGCTGCCGAGAATTGGGAATTGTTCATTGCGTTTGGCATAGTGGAGGTCCATGGTGACCTTGAGAAGTGGAATATCAGTAAATGGTTGGGGCAAAGCCTGACTGGGATGGGTTGCTTCTACTGCCCCAGATGGCTGGCATTTCACATGTTTTTCTGATCCTCAAAACCCTATTCATATTCTACATCCAGATGATAGCTTCAAGTCTTATTTCACTGGGAGGAAGATTCAAAGCAATCAGAAGAAAACTACAGTATTTCCCCATTATAAAATCTAGTTATCTGTTGCATTTTCATGAATATACTCAGCTTCCCTGCTCCTATTTAACTCCTTGCTTTAATTTAACATTAGCCTCCCAGAATGCGCTTAATCTCATCCCCTCTTGCCTATTCTATGACTTTCCAATTGCAATTATACTTTCTCCTCTGCATCCTTTTTCCCTCTTTACTACATCACTAACATCACTGTACAAAAATGCAGAAATATCTCCCATTTAAAAAAATCCTCCTTGGACTTTGTTGTGGTAAAGATCTATGGCTCTCAGGTACAATTTGATGTGTTATAGCCTTCTTACCCTACACTGTGCTAGAGCTTGTCCAGTAATGCATAAAAACCCAAGGAAGTATCCCTGCATTCAATGTTCAATAATTTGAAAATATTAACAGTGAAAAGCTGAAATTAAAATTTTCCAGGTGGATTCTTTTTTTTTTTTTTTAAGATTCTATTTATTTATTTGACAGAGAGAGAGACAGCAAGAGAGGGAACACAAGCAGGGGGCGTGGGAGAGGAAGAAGCAGGCTTCACGCTGAGCTGGGAGCCCAATGCGGCCCTCAATCCCAGGACCCTGGGATCATGAACTGAGCCGAAGACAGATGCTTAACGAGTGAGCCACCCAGGCACCCCCTAAGTGGATTCTTTTGGATTTTCACACCAACTAGTAGTCATTACAAATGACCCCCTCTGCTTCCCCACAAATCTTTCTCTGCTCTCAAATCCCATGAAACCCTACAGCATTGCCCCATTTCTGTGTTCATCTTTATAGCAAAATTCCTTAGAAAGTTGTTTATTCTTGCTAACTTTACTTCCCCAATAGCTATTTTCTCTTCAACTCATCCAAGTCAGGCTTTGCTCCTATCATTTACCGATATTCTACTTCTCAAGGTCACCATGGACCTCCACTATGCCAAGCCCAATGAACAATTCCCAGTTCTCGGCAGCATCTGACACAGTTGATGAATCCCTTGTTCTTAAGACACTTTCTTTATTTATCTTCTAGATCACTATACTTTCCTGAGTTTTCTTCTAGTTGTACTTGTGGTTGTTCTTTATCAGTTTCTTTTGCTTGATTCTCCTTCTTCCTGACCTCTAAAATTGGACTTCCTCAGGACTGGCATCAGCTCTCTTCTGTTCTCTATCAATATTCTGTTTATAGTTAAGCTCATTGGTCCCAATGTTTTAAACATCTTCTATATGCTGATTCCTCCTAGGGAAATACAAACTGATTGTTGGGCTGTGCTGAGTCCTACTTGAGGTTTTCCATCACAAATTCAGAATGTCCCTGTTAGAACACTGAACGTTTTTCTTCAGCCATACTGAGAGGCTATGGAGCAGCCACAAAAGGGGTCAAGAGCCAGGTTTAAGCAAAGTTAGAGTTTATCATGTAAAAATTACATGGATGGTGGTAGGCAAAATTTTAAAGATGTCCCTCCAAGATCCCATCCTTTAGTTATTCCATCAGACACTAATCTAGGTCCTACTATAAAGGGACTTTGAAGATGTAAGGTTATTAATCAGCTGACTTTAAGATAAGGAGGTTATCCTGCATTATCCAGGTGGACTCAGTGTAATCACATGAACCATTAAAAGCAAAGAGGCAGAAGAAGAGATCAGAGAAATTCAAAGTATGAGAAGTATTCAACAGAACTTGGCTCTGAAATGTAGTGGTCCACACGCAAGGACCAGAAAGTGTCCTCTAGGGGCTAAGGGTGGCTCCCAGCCAACAGCCAGCAAAGGAGTGGGACCTCAGTCCTACAACTGCATGGAACTGGGTTTGGCCAACAACATAAATGAGCTTAGAAGTGGTTGATTCCTCAGAGGCTCCAGGTAAGAGCCCACCAGACTCTGACTTATAGAATTGTGAGATAAATAAATGAGTGTTATTTCAACCCATTACATTTGTAGTGATTTGTTGTGGCACCAATAAAAACTCATCCATAGGTAGCAAAGTTCAAGTTGTTGAAAAAATATGCAAAGGGGTGGTAATTAGTAATGGACTGTAGAATCCTACCTAGCAAGGTAAGGAAGGAAGAAGTAGGAAGATTGGAATTTTAAGAAAAGTGGATTAAAATTCTTGATGAACTAGAGAATTATTGGACCCAGTGCTAAAGGAAGTAAGCTGAAAAGATATAGGATCCAAAATATGGCTGTAAGAGTGGATGGTAGAGATGGGATAAAAGACAAGATTGTTGGAAGAGGGAAGGAGAATTTGTTGTTAGAAGCCAGGATAGTGGATGGATTATCTGTATGTGTGGTAAAACCCGATAACATAGTGACAGGTATAGTAGTAGAGGAAAACCTATTGAATGAGGCAAGTGCTAAAGTCTCATGTGAAGAGTAAGGAAAAAGCAGGGTATTGATGCATGATTGTGTTATGAAGGGGTGTAGGCAGAATCTTATGGCATTTGCTTCAAAGAACATTGGATATGGGGATGGTGAGAGAAGAAATTATTTAGACACAGTACGAAAGAACAAGAAAGACAATAATCCTACCACAAAGCCTTTTACTACATAGGGTGGTAAAAAACAAAACAAAACAACTATCATAGGAAAGGGCTTTAGGAAACCGTTTTCCTTTGGAGAAAGAAGGTAAAGGAGATTGCTTAGAAAATAGTGGGGGTTTTTTGTTTGTTTTGTTTTGTTTTGTTTTTTCTGATGATGACCATGAATTCCAAAGGGAAAAGCAGAAGAGTTTGGTGCTTTGCTGGGGCAGGGGTGGTAGTCATGGTAAGAGATGAGAGCTTGAGTTAAATTCAGGGTTATACAGAAACATAGGGGAATAGGACTTCTTAGTAATATATAGGTATAGGTCTCGGACCTCTTGTGGAGATAAAATGTTTGGCAGTCTTTTTGGAGAAGGTAAGCCATTATTATTAATTATTTTTTAAGTAGGTTCCATGCCCAGTGTGGATGGAGCCCAATGGGGGGCTTGAACTCACAATCCTGAGATCAAGACCTGATCTGAGATCAAGAGTCAGACACTTGAGCAACTGAAACACCCAGGTCCCCCAGTAGGCCATTAATTCTAATTTTACCTCCCTTCTTCGGGATTGATTTTTTTTTTTTTTTTTTAGGCAATGGGGCTGAGCTGGTAGTACTACAGGGGTAGAAATTAGTGATCTTACTAGGTGCGTGAGAAGTTCTCTGGACCTCCTTAAATCCTGATGTTTTACATTTAATAAAACTGAGGCAAAGAGAGATTGAATAAACCTCCCTAGTTTCATCAGCAAGCAAGTGGGAAAAGCTGGATACTCAAGCAATTGGACTCCAAAGCAGAGTTCTAACTATTGTGCTAGGGGCAGTCAGGAATGCTTGTTGACTAAACGAATGGATGCAGAGAAACGTGTTATTTGGGAAAATGCCTTTCTGGGGGTTAGGGTAATGTCAGTTTGCTATAAACCCAACACAAGTGAGAGGCAGACCTGGGCATATGGGACTTCCAAGACTACATCATCATAATGCCATGTTTTTCTATCTTGTGCTCTCTCTTAGGACATTGTCCTAGAAACCCAGTCACCATGCTATGAGGAAGCCCAATCTGCACAGAGAGAAAAGGAGGCCACAGGCTCTCAAACTCAGCTATCTATCATTGGATAAATAGCACCAACTTGCCATCCATGGAAATGAGCCATCTTGGATATGGATCCCTAACCCTAAATTGTTCTCCCCAAATGATGCCATATGGGGCAAACACAAGCCTTTCCTTGTGAGTCTTGCTCAAATTTCATCAGCAAAATAAAGACCTGTTGTTATTTTAAGCCATAAAATTTAGGAGTTTGTAATACAGCAATAAATAACTGGAACATTTATATACCAAGCTACCTGATGTCCCTGAGCCTTTGCTTCCCAAGCTGTAAAGTGAGGATCAGATTATCAGGCCAGAGGACTGTCATACAGATTCACAAAATGGAAATATACATATTGTGGCACAGGCAGTTACTCAATCAAAGTTGCCTTTCTCCTCATCCCTCTGTAGCCTCCCAGATTAGACAAAGCAACCAGAAGTGTTTTATATGTACATAAGTAGGCAAAAATATGAAGGGAAGAAGAAAGCCTACTCTATCTGCTGATTCTCATTGCCAAAATAGCTCAACTTTTACTTCATTTGGGTCTCTGCTCAAATGCCATTTTCCTAAAGAGGTTCATCTGGGTTCCCCTCTATAATAAAGCAGCACACACAGACTCTCCATCTTGCCCCTTTCTCCACATTAATATTCATTATTCTTCTTCATAGTGCAGATCACCTGAATATTATATATTTGTGTGTCTATTATACTGTCTCACTCCACTGACATGGAAACTCCATGAAAGCAGGAATTTTCGCTTATGCCTCACTCTCTCTGCAGCACCTGGAACAGTGCCTGACCTACAGCAGGAATTCCATAAATATTTGTTGAGTGGTTCAGTGAATGAATTCTTTCTGGTATAGTCCCTCCTCTTGTTTTAATTTACTTCTTTCAGATGGCATGCAGAAGAACATGTTGAATGGAACACCGACTTTAAGATTAGAAAGTCAGACAGACTCTAAGAAAGGAAAAGGCAGTCAAATACGCCAATTACTTCAGAAGGGTAATGGCATATTTTGAAATTTGGAGGCTGCTTCATTAAAATTCATTTTGCGCTACATAAAATAAGGAATAGGGAGCCTGACAGAAATGAAACTCAAATAGGCATTCATTTCCTTTATCTTTTTACAAGACAGATCAATTAGTAATTTTATGGTTGAAAAAACTCATTTTTAAATGTTATGTGGGACTTAGTGTAATATCAAATCTGGCCTAATGTCACCTTTATTAAGGAATTGAAAGCACTTTTACATCTGTTCATTCCACTAAAGAAAAATACTGAGCAGTACATTTTTTGCCATCTAAAGTTTATAACGGAGGAGAAAAATGGGCACAGAAATGATCTTGTTGCATAATTAACATCCCCAAAAGTAAAGGCGAATGATCAGCACTGGACTGGAACATTTTGAGCTACACTTACATTTGTAAACCAAGCTACGGAAACCCTCCCAAACAGGTGTGTTAGAGAGTCCAGATGGCCTCAAGGAGAGGCCAGGAAGCCAACACCTTCTGCTGTGTTTCTGGCCGCTCTCACAGGCTCAGTGGGTTTGGCTGCATTGGTGCCTTGTGCTCGGGGGCAGCCAAGGGGACACACAGGTGGTGCCGGATGAGAAACAGGGTTTCCAACAAGAGACTGCTGTGCTGCTGGAGAATTGCCTCCCCTTCCACTACCAGGTTATACAACTAAGATCCAAGTCATTTATGGCTGGTAGAGATCCTAGACACTTTTAGATAAGAGAGCATAGGTGTTATTTAACCTCAATATCCTAACTCAGGTAATTACATTATGCCACCTGAAATTTTCCCTGCGGGTTCAATCAAATCTGGTATTTGCCTTTGCTCTTCAGTCCTGTGTACAGTTGTTGTGCTATTAAGCAGCTGCTGAGCACCACTCTATACAACACAAACAGTGCGTATTCTTTATGAGCTGGATGCTGGATGTTGGGATGAGGATGTGTGATGCTGGCAAGCCTTCATGTGGATCTAGTTCTAACAGGATGTTTTGCTAATTATAAACAAGAAAACCTTTGGCCCTTTTGATTGCAAACAGAGCCTTGGGCAAGTGATGCTGATTGATTCATTTGGTCCCTTCCAGTGAGAGTGAGGCAGCAAGGGAGTTTTGCAAATCACAAACCTAATGATGGAATCTTTATCTGGTGGAAGGAACCCCATGGAATGTTTGTTGTGCAAACAAACCTACTGAGAGGCATAGGCAAAGTACTGTGATGGAGGCCATGCCTTCTCTCCCTTTACCTTTTCCACCAACTTTCCTCCATCTAGCATTCCTGTTCTAGAAGAGGCTTACCCATGGATGTGGAACCAATTTTGAGGAATGCTGAAAGGCCCCAATTCTCCAAATACCCACCTTCTCATTCTCGTACAGGATTCTGTTGGGTTAAGATTTCGCATTTTCAGAAAGGATCGTTAAAATCAGTGTATTAATTTAGAAAACTAATCACAGCTACATGTGTTATTCCAGCAGTTTTTAAAGAGTTCCCTGGACAAATAGAGCAAAGGAGATTCTCACAGAGGACAAACTCCCAGGGTGTGTCCAGGGCTGTGTCTGATTTCAGGATTACTAGAGGTCCACCCTTCTATCACTAGCAGGGAGCTTCAATGGACAAGTGAGGGAAGGAGGCATTGTAGGAATAATATTCAGTGCATTTTAACTTACATAAAGAGAAATAATATACTATACTAGTTCCTTGGCAAAGAAAGCAAATAGCCAAAATGTCTGTGTGTAAGTCCTTTTATACATCTCTTTTTGTAAATTTATAGTTGCAGAGAGAAATTTAACTTGCTCAACCAATAGATTCTCCTGTATAGAAGTCTGAGTTAGTCCTCAAAGTTTTAAAATAAAGTCTTTCAAGCACTTCCCCCCCACAATGGACCACTTTTTATCAATATTAAAATCTGTTGGAGCAGTTTGTGTCACTTAGAATTGGGATGGCTTCACACAACAAAAACCTCAAGTGTGGCTTAAACAGAGTTTTCTCACATGACTAGAACTCTAGGGGTGGGCAGTCCATACATAACTGGGGCAGTTGTTTGAGGAAGTCATCCAAAGCTAGGCTCCTTCTACCTCCTGGTCTGCCATTCTTAGCCTATGTCTTTTAACTTCATGATTGTAAGATGATGGCTATACTTCAGACACTGCATCTGTATTCCAGCAAGAGGAACAGAGAAGAATAAACAGCAAAAGATTCATACAGGCTGAGTCTGTCCCTTTTGACAGGAAAACATTGTTCTCAAAATTTCCACTGCGAGACTGCCCCTCACTAGACACACCTGGGCCACATAATCCCCTAGTTTCAGGGAGGTGTAAGGTGGTAAGTTCTTTTAATTGGCCTAAACTGTTCATCACTGCTATCCTGAATGAAATCAGAACCAATAAGGAAGTAAGGGTTATAAAGAAAAAAATTCATTATGAATAAGAAATTCAAGTTATGAATAAAAAAAGGAAAATAGATATTGTAGGTTGACAAGCAGTGGGTGCCACAGATGTCATTGACAAACTTCACAAACTCCATTGGGTATCTTCATTTTCCTTCTTACCATTGACCTTGAGGCTGTGCAGATGCAAATTGTCTTGAGTATGAACCAACATCTACGGTCCCCAGAAAAATTCCCATCAGCACTAACTTTACTATATAAAGGATTTATAGTCTCAGACATACTCCTGTCCTTCTTCTGTATCAACCTTAGGCACACAGTGTTGAGACTTAACTTCTGTCCACTGTTGGAGATGAAATTCTCTTCCTCTATCTCTTACATTCAGTCTTGGGAGTCTGTGAATTTAACAAAAGATAGATCAAGAGGAGAAAAGGCACAGAATTTTTAATAGTTACATGCATAGGAGTTCATAGAAAAGTGACAGTCAAGGGGCACCTGGGTGGCTCAGTCATTTAAGCATCCGACTCTTGATTTTGGCTCAGGTCATGATCTCAGTATTGTGAGATGGAGCCCTGCATTGGGCTTCCCACTCAGCAGGGAGTCTGCTGGAGAATCTCTCCCTCCCTCTGCCCCTCCCAGCAACTCACACACACATTCTCTCTTTAAATAAATAAATAAAATCTTAAAAAAAAAAAAGAAAAAGAAAGAAAAGTGACAGTCAAAAAAATGATTAGACTCGGCGGCTTATACACCATTTTAACAAAGGAAGGAAAGTTAGGGCTTCAACGGACAATAAATTATAAGGAAGGGACTAGAAATACACCAGGCAGCTGATGGGAGATAAGAGTTATTTTAGTAAGGTCTGTTTGTACAAACTCACCTTGGTGTTGACTCTCTATCCTAGGTGACAGTTACTCCTCTTCCTGGTAAAATGGGGTCACCTTCAGAAAGGGAAATTTATGTTCTGCTTTTAGGCACATAGCAGGGAGGGCAGAGAACTCTTTCTGCATCTGTTGGTTCTCAATTGCCTTCAACTCAAAGTAATCCTTATGTCAAAATGGCATATTTTGGGGTGGCATATCCTGATTCCCCCATCAACACCTATCTGCAGGATCCGTCCTATATTATCAGTTGTCGAGGAAAGAAAAGTTGACAATTTTACAGTGAAATTTTATTTATGTCTGTAAGAGTCTGTAGTTGAAAGTCTTTAAGTAAAGGAGTCTGTGTATAGGTGTTAAATTAATTATAATAAACCTCACAGTTGGTTGTGGTCCAACAATGTATTGACACTGAAAGCTTGGAACAGCTGTACTAAACAGTAAAGTTAGTCCACTATTCTTTACCATGGGGTTAACATTTCATCCAGTTGACAGAATGAGACCCAGGACACACAATGTTTATGGTTGAGTACGAGAGGCACAGAGAAGAGAATATGAAATGCTGACCTTGAGGATGCTGCTAGGATAAGCAGTCACCAGATGGGAGGACAAAGCCCGCTGGAAAGTAGAAGGTAACTTTGAAATCCAACTTAACCTTCTCCCTGAAACCAGGAGGCCAAATTTGCTTCTGCGGGCTAGAGCCAGATGCCCTAATTGTTACACTATTTGCTTTAAACTGAATCCTTTTAGGTAAGAATTTTTATATTTAACTGAGAAGCATTAGATTTATGAATTATGTTTCAGTGAGCTCTTCAGTTATAAAACATTGTCTTTTTTTTTTTTTTCTTTTGCCTTGATTTCAAGAGTCAGTAGGTGAAATTATTGACCCAAGATTGGGTCATTGTTATGAAATGCAAACTATGGTTGTTAAATTGAATGGAGGGGAGGAATCATGCACTTGAAAAAATTCAAATTCATTTTCACTTCCCTCTGGTCACTAGTGGCCTAGAGCAAGAACTCTTCCAGAAAACACTATGATTAGCATTATGTAAACAGAGCCTTAATCTAGGCTCTCAATGGCCCCTTGGAAGTGTCCTCAGGCCTGACTCACGTCCAGATCTAGGTGGGAAAATGTTTATTCTCCACTATTAGGTGTTTGTTTAAAAGCTAATTCTTCTTCCACTGCTACTGAGGAATAGAAGAGTTTCTGAACAGTCTGTTAAAAGGCAATTTAACTAAGACAAAACACAAGGTAACCGTTTCCAGTAAAACTGCAGGAAAAAGTCAAGAAAGCAGAGTGAATTTTCTAATATGGAATCTGGCCAAAACAAAGGCTAACTCATTTCCATTAGGTCTTTAATGGCCACAATTTTAGGGCCACTGCCTCTTCCATTAACATGTCTCTACTATGGTTTTGAACTGTCGCTCCTCAATGTTGCTGAATCCTAAGGTGTTAAATTGGCCATTCTGCTTTCCATGTTTCGTTGTATGTATGGGTTTTTTTTTTTTTTTAAGATTTATTTATTTATTTATTTTAAAGTGTGAGAGAGAGAGCACAAATGGGGAGAGGGGCAGAGAGAGAATCTCGAGCAGACTCCCCGCTGAGCACAGAGCCCAAAAGAGGGCTAGATCCCAGGACCCATGAGATCATGAGTTGAGTCAAAACCAGGAGTCGGGACACTTAAACGACTGAGCCATCCAGGCACCCTTCACTGTGTGTGTGTGTGTGTGTGTGTGTGTGTGTGTGTGTGTGTGTGTGTGTGTGTTTTAAGATTTTATTTATTTGAGAGAGAGAGAGAGAGCACATGAGAGGGGGAAGGTGAGAGGGGGAAGGTCAGAGGGAGAAGCAGACTCCCCGCTGAGCAGGGAGCCCGATGCGGGACTTAATCCATGGACTCCAGGATCATGACTGGAGCCGAAGGCAGTCGCCCAACCATTAAGTTTATTTATTTTTTTTAGTAATCTCTACACCCAACGTGGGGTTCAAACTCATGACCCCGAGATCAAGAGTCGCATATTCTTCTGACTGAGCCAGCCAGGTGCCCCCTATGTTTCATTGTTTTATTATTATTTATTAACCTCAAAGCTTCCCTTTAAATGTTCACCAGTCCAGCTGACAGACAACAGTCCTGTCTCCATTTTGCTGTTTCTGTTTGCCATAATTTCTCTCATTAGCCTAAAGTACATTTTAATTGAATGAAACCATCATTTTGTATTCAAGTTAGATAAAAACTCATAGCCTTCCCTTATTGTGGTTCACCTTATTAAATGGCTGGTACAAGATATGCTGACCTTGAGTTTGAAACGCCAGGTTCAGAGATTTGCAAATTTCTGGGGATCTTGAGGAGAGGGTCACAGGACAGAGGGCATCAAGAGCCTCTCAATTTTAATAGTAATAATAGTAAGATCCTACCTCAGCTGGGCCCCATTTAACCTGGAAATGGAATGAAATGGAAAACCAGATTGTTTTATAATTGACGGCTTTGTCTCTCAGCAGATGGCTGTAATCTCCTGCATGTGCCAAACACAGACTCTAGGATTTTTGAGTTTGTAGTGAAAACAGAAAGGACAAATATTTATCATAATTACAACATTTTGTGCATTGGATATAGTTTCACAGCCTTTTAATCCTCCTTGATTAGAAAATACAGAGTGTTTTTTTTTTTCTCGCCGTTTGAAGAAGTTTGTTTACCAACACTTTGAGAAACATTTCAAGTTTTAATAAATATAAAGCTAGGTCATACAGAAGTAGAAAACATCTCTCTCTTTAGTTTACTTCCTAGTGAATTTATACGTCCCATTCAGGGAGTTTGAATCAGCACTATAGCCCCCAGTCAGCAACTATAGCACTCAAATTCAAGAAGCATTATAGTCAACTCTGGATTTATCTGAGGAAATGATCCAGTTTTTAATATTTTTTCTTTCCACTCATTACTATTGGTTAGTTCTTGTCAAGAGGGTTAGTTGGGGATCTCTGGAGTGATTTACATAATTAGGTTCTCTGTGTAGTTTATGGAAATTACTTTTGGGGCAACTTGACCCGCACCTGATTAATCCCATCAGATTATGTCCACCTCCATTGTTAATAAATCATTAGTCAGCATCTGTATTATGATCATCCTGAAAAGTACTGAGCTATTTCCAGAGAACTGCAAATTGTAATTCAAATGTAAAGTCCTTGGATGAAGTCAAGGTTTCCCTTCAGTTTTGGAGTAATGGGTGAAAATAATCAGAAACTGCACCAGCAAATGTGAGTTCAAGACACACCTCCTTCACTTTAAGTTTTGGCGCCTTGGGCAAGGCAATTAACATTTCTTAGACGATTTCCTGACTTGGTAAATGCTAAGCATTTAAGATTGTTACTTTGAAGGGCACCTGGGAGGTTCAGTCAGTTGGGCATGTCTCCTGGTTTCGGCTCAGGTCATGATCTCAGGGTTGTGAAATTGAGCCCCAAGTAGGCATCCGGGCTCAGTGTGGAGTCTGCTTGGAATTTTCTCGCTCCCTCTCCCACCCCACCCCCTTTCTAAAATAAATAAATAAATAAAATCTTTAAAAAGAAAAAAAAGATTGTTACTTTGACAAATATGTCCAAGTATTATATACATGACTACCCGGATTCTTACTTCTAGCCTTTGATTATCACATTGGTGATATTTTGCATAGTACTATTGCTAGATCACACCATAGACTATTAGTGTTCTCTTTACTACTTAAAATAGAGTCATTAATGTCTTTAAATCTAATCAGATTAAAAAGCCAATTCTATAAGCCCTAGAACCAACTCAGAAAATTCATCCTTAAGATTCTGTTCTTCCAGAACGACTCTCAGTACCAAAATTTGCGTTAGTCAGGGTTCTGCAGAGAAACAGAACCAATAGAGAGAGAGAGAGGCAGATAGAAAGACAAGAGAGACAGAGACAGAGAAAGAGAGACAGAGACAGTGAGAGAGGAGGGAGAGAGAGAGGAGGGAGAGAGAGACGAGGGAGAGGGAAAGAAAGGGAGAGAGATTTATTATAAAGTATTGGTTCACACTGTTATGGAGGCTAGCAAGTCAAAAATCTGCAGGGTGGGCTGGAAGGCTGGAGACCCAGGAGAGCCAATGTTCCAGTTGAGTCCAAAGGCAGTCTGCTTTAGAACCAGGAAAAACTGATGTTGCAGATACAGTTTGAAGGCAATCTGCTGGAGAATTCTCCCTTGCACAGGGGAGACCAGTCTTTTTATTCTATTCAGGCCTTCAACTGACTGGATGAGGCTCATCTGCTTTACTCAAAGTCTACTAATTTAAATGTTAACCCCATCCAAAACACCTTCACAGAAACACCCAAAACAAGTTTGACCGAATGGCACCCCATGGCCCAGGCAAGTTGACACATAAAAGTAATCACCATACTCAGTAAAAGTCACGCCACAATAGATTTTCCCCGCTTTCCACTTCTGCATTCATATTACCACTAGAGTGAACCTTAAGGGCAAAGCAAATCACTTTGCATCATTTCCTGCTTAAAACTATTCAATAATTCTACCTTTCCCAAAGGACAAAGGCTCTAGGCCTTAAAACCAACTGTAAGCCTCCTCCATTTCTCACCTGACTTAAATCTCTCTTTCCAAGTGTACTTCCTACCCCTCAGAACTATTCCCATCCCACCATGTGAGCTCCTTCTATCCTAGCCTACAGAATTATTTATATTTCTAACAACACACCAAATTTTCATACTTCCATCTTTATCCATATTCTTCTCTCTGCTTTCACCCCTCCCCAATATACCTCTCCCCAAGTCTATTTGCCTATAAAACATGTGTTCAAAATCCAAGAATCATCTTAAACATTTCCTCCTCAGACATCCCTTTATTGACTTCCAGTCAAAGTTATTTCCTTCTTGATCATACCACTGTAGCATCACTCTGAAATACCCTCATTTTCTCTTTGTGTCTGGTTATAAGCTCTGTTAAGTCCAGGAACTATCTTCTTTTAATCCTTGGTGTCCCACGTGGTGTCTGATTCCCGTTAAGAACTCAAAAATTGTTTGTAGAATGAACGAAAGAGGAGGTATTAGATGAATAAATTGGGGCCTACTTTGGTAATCAGTGGGGGAATCACCAAAGGTTTTTAATATAAAATCTCTTCTTGAAAGAAGTAAGAAGGAGTTGTATTTTAAGATCAATCTGTCATTGATGGAAAGAAGGGCTGAGGGCAAGATGGAAGAAAGAAAAAGAAAGCAGGAAGCCTATGTAGGTGATAGTAGTAATCCAAGGATAAGGTAGGAAGGAGTTAAACCAGACAAATGGAGTGGAAATAGGAGATTCTCCTATTGATGAGTATTTCCTCCTTCTTTAGAGCATGTGGTAGAATTGCATTTTCTTTGACCCCTTTGAAATTAGGTATGGCTACATGATTTTCTTTGGCCACTGAGATGTGATTGGAAGTGATATGTGCCACATCTAAACAGAAGCTCAAGGACCCAGTACATGATCTGCCACGTTCTGATTTTAGACTCAGTGATCATGACCATGTGTCAAGATATAACCTCTGTCAGTCTGGTTCTCTGAAAGACAATATTGAGCAGAATTCCTCTGCCAACCTGTACTGCACATGTACTGTGAGTCATTAAGATTTTGGAACTGGTTGTTACTACAGCAAAACCTAGCTTATCCTGATTTATCAGGACTTGGAAACATGGAAGAGGGGGTGAGTAGCACAAAACACTAACATTTAGCATGAGGGAGTATAAAACTTTCAGCTTGAATGACTGAGTCTGCCACATGTTGTCATGAAATGCACTTCGCAACTGCAGCGCTCCTGTTCACATCTTAATCTATCTGAATTGTGGCCCCTAGAGTTATGTCATGCATAACCTGCACGGATGTACACAGCAGCCCTGGGAATGTTTCATTCAGAAAATATATATATTATTTATTGTCCACTGACTCCTAAATGACATTCTGAGCGGTGCAAATACAAAAGCAAAATAGAGTTTATCACTCTGGGTGATGTGGTCAGAGTCCAGCACAATGTGGTAGATGCTCTGATAGATTGTGCACAAAGGAAGAGGCGACCAGCTCTGTGAGTTGTAGTTGAGCTGCAGTTTGAAGACTGATTTGGAATTGTTCATGCAGAGAAGGAGAGTGGGTCATTTAAGTGCAAGAAACAGGTAAACGTCCATGACACATTGGAGAAACTACAACAGGTCTTTGTAACTATGGTTTGGGTATACATATTGGAGATGAGTAGAAATGGTAGGGAAAAGATTAGAAAGTGAAGTTGGGGTCATTTTGAAAGATTTTGTATTTTGCTGATGATTTAGTCTTCATTTCTGGAATAAGAGACCCCCTATCTTTTTAATCAGTTGAGTGTTGTATTTAAGTCTTATGTTTTAAAAACACATTAGTAGGAGATTTCTATCATATCATTGATAGAAACAAGGATATTAGATCTAAAAGAGGAAGCTGATATACTCTGCTTGGTTTCTTTTAATTAGCTTTCTGATTTGAAAGATCATTATTATTTGCAAAAAAAAAATAAACTTGAGAGTTAAATTTTGTTAATACTGATCACAAAGGATGGATCCAACTCCATCATAGGTGCTACTTCGAAATTTTACTGATTTGAACGTAGCTTGAAATACATGGGCCAGTCATTTAGAATCTGGAAATCTTTTTGTCCTGCAAAGATTGCCTCTCCTAAGGGGATTTGATATGTAATCATGCAGGACCATAAACAATACCACCCAGAGCTAGAGAACTTTTCCAGAACTTAATAAAGAACAGAGGTCACCCAATTATAACCTGAATTTATAATTCCACTAGAGAGCAACGTCCAATTGGATCAGCTTTGTGTCTGATTTTCTTTGTTTTTTGGCTTTTAAAGTCTTCTCCATACTGACATTTACCATGATAGATTCCCACCTGTACCATGGGCAATGATTTCTGGTTAATGTTTGTCAGTCCAGGCATTACTATAAAATACTGGAGTCTAGATCTGCTGCATCATCAGAATTTGAAATAAGACCTTTAGGCATTCTTCCTGCCATGAAATTACTGCTTTCAGCCCTGTGTAGCCCCTTAGTTAACCTATTTACAGGGTTTTTAGATATAGCATTCAATGCTAACAGTTTTAACTGTCCTCTGCTTTTTCACTGAATAAACTAAAAATTGGGCAATAAGGAATATCCTAATGATGTTGCAAATGACCCATCATGATAACACAATTGGTCCCTGGAACTCTTCATCTGACTATGAAAAAGCACTGAACTTTAAGGCTTGCATACATTGGTGAGGAATTCATGAAAAAACAGCCTTCAGAATGAAGAGAAAATCAGGGAGTTATAAATGGCCTGGTGAGACATAGATGTCAAAGTAGCTGCCAGATGTTGGCATATCCATAGTCAAAGGAGAACTTGATTTGAATTTTGATTCATTTGAGGAGAAGGCAAGATAATTATTGCCTACCCAAGGATTATTGTCCCAGGGACCCTGCAGAGCATTCCCTTAAATTGAGAAATATTTGTGCTAGGGAATCTAGTGCCTGGCACAGAGTAATCACTCCATTAATACTAGCTATTAATATCACTATTCCACTGAACTGAGAAATAAATTGAAATTTTCAAGTTGAACCTAAAAATCAAGTATTCCTTTGGCTTTTATACTAATTAACACATAGCCTATGATTCAAGCTATATTCATTTTTAATCCTTCTGCCAAATTCACAATGTGATGAGGTGGCTTCCCTGCCCCTTGATAATGCTACAG
Organism: Zalophus californianus; assembly: GCF_009762305.2. NCBI lineage: Eukaryota > Metazoa > Chordata > Mammalia > Carnivora > Otariidae > Zalophus > Zalophus californianus. The sequence continues at coordinate 22,405,125 of NC_045600.1, forward strand.
ATGGCAAGACAGCACTGCTGATGTCTGATAATACGTGCTCCCCTACCATGTTCAATAGAGATATTTTGAAAAATGTGATTTAACTAAAGGAATCTGTGGAACTGAAAGAACCAACCTTCTCATAATGACATTGACCATTTTGCAGCCTTTAGGAATAACTATAGTTACAGCTTTAGGAAAATGCAACGTATTCCAGACATTTCACTAGGTCTCATATTTACAACCATTATCTCATTTGATTTTCTCCGCAGTCTTATGAGGTAGATATTCTTACTTCTCTTCACATATGAGGAAACTGAGATTCAGGCCTTGGCCCTCATCACACAGTCAGTAATTGGTGGGCTGTGATTTGAATCCAGACTGACGGAATCCAAAGTCTGTGTTTTTAATCACTACCATTCACAGCTCTTCCACTAGTGCAAGTTCAGTGTGAGCTTTATTCCTCTTTTTGCATTATTTTATGCATCAAGAGGCTTCACAAATGTGATTCCTTAGACTGTCTAAATGATTGAGTGAACCTCAATGCAAGGATTGTTAGGTTTCTCTGAAACACCCTTTCTTTGATAAATCTCTCAAAGGGAATAGTCCAGGGATAATAAATCGAGGCATCTTGGGGACTCATGGGAATTTACCTCTGTGATTGATGGAATGAGCGGGCTGTCACCTGCACACGTAGTAAACAAAGCCATGGAAATGCATGAGATTGCCACCTGAAAATTGACATTGGTTTGTTCATTTTCTTACAGGAAGAATACAATTGAAATGAAGGGAGCTGAGGGGAACCATAAGAGTGATTGATAGAAAGATACAGAGTTTAGATTAGGAAACTGGAAAAGAAAATAGAAGGCTTTATTATTATTATATTACTATGTCTTCAAAGTATGCCAGCACCCTTTCCTCAGGGCAATCACAAAGTATACAGCATGCTACTAGGCACCATGGAAAAGAGAGACAGAGAGACTGAGGAAGAGGGAAGGAGGGAGATGTGCTCTCTGCCTTTAAGGAAACAATGTTTTAATTAATATATTAAAAATTAATTTATACTGGGTTGAAGGGCATGCACATGAACAGTACGAGCACATGTTCATCACCCAAGGCCACCTTTCCTGATCATTTCATATAATTTGTCTCTAAGTAAATGGACTTTCTAAAAAAAATTCAAGCTCTCTTGACCAGCAAAGGTTAAGCAGGATGTGAAATGCAATGTGTCAAAGGTATGCAGACAAAGCATTTTTTAAATAGGCAAAGGAAAGAAAACCAAGGCAAAAGCCTGTCTTTTATGATATGGCAAAGGAAGGCAGATAATTAATGATCCAAGTGCCAGAGAACATTGGTGCCTTCATTTACCTCAAATTTTAGTAAGGGAATTATTTTAAAGAACTGATTACAAAAAAGACTCACCCAGGGTTATTTACATATGGATATTTCAGCCTTATATTTTATACTTCAGAAATGTATTTACTTTTAATTTGTATGCGATATAAAGTGCAGACATTTTTGTGGGTCTGAGATAATCATCAAGGTACCTTCCAAGGGTACTTGGCCAACTCTTTAGAAATCGTTAGGTATCAACTTCCAAACCACAGTCACATGGAAATGATAATGGAATTGAGTAAGCATTATGTTAAGAGGAAATAACAGGAGGTGAAAGAATCAAAAGAAGAAGAAAAATATTCTCCTTTAAATGCAAGGAAACAGGAGGATAACAACTTCTAACAGACCCTGAATTTGGGCTTCCATGGAAAATTGTGAATATTCCCTTTGAGACATTTCAAACTAGGGTGAATCATGTTTCTAGTAAAGTCTTTCTAATTAAGTCTTCTGTATCTGTCTGTAGGATGTGGGATTAGCTGTGTCTCTGACTCCCATGCCCTTTCCAGGATTTAATTCCAGCTGGAAAACTTTAGTGTGAAACCACACTTCCATCCTTCAAGGTCATAGCTGTTAAGAACTTGCTCCTGAGTGTGGGCTATTGTTTCCTCTGAAGGAACAGTTCCCAGAGAGTGATGTGGCTCAAGGACAACAGTGCACATGGTAGGCATTAAACAAATGCATGTTGAGTGTTTTTGAATTGATAGACCCTGACCACCATTGGAGAACACCTCTCTCCTGTTGACCTTCCCTAGTATAAAATCTATCTCCCTTTCATTGTCCTCATGACAAAGGATAGATTCAGAATCCAGGTTTAAAATTCTGTCAGTGGTCAAGCCCTTTGCCATTTACACTAGTCACCACTCATCTGCTCACTTGGGTTTTGGAGGCAAATAATGACTGCCAGTCAGGTTTCACGATAGTTTCACTTTGAAGTGTTCAGAAGAAAAAGACACCTCAGCACAAAATAATGTTCTCTCTGGATTACTATGATCATCTGAGACTAGAAGATAAAAAGGAAGACTCTTTGGTACTATAAGCTATTTAGTACCCATCAATACACAGCTCATCCTTTTTGGACAAAGGATATCACAGAGATCGGGCCAAATTAGAAGGTGAGGAAGCCATTGTGGGCAAACAGCTATTTTATTGCACAGACCTCTGCCCAGAGGGAGCTTCAAAAATTCCTCATACCCTGGGCCAGATGAAGGCTTTAAATTTCACCAAAGAGCATTGCACATCTGGACTGGTATCTTCCAGACTATGCATTAATCCTGGAAGACTGGATACGCATATTGTTTTCCCATAGCTGAGATTTTAAAATACCCCATAGTGTCTCTCTTTTTACTTTTTGGATTAGTGTCATTTAAATGTCTTGGTTTAAAGGTGTCAGTGAAAAAGCTAACAGAACTTCATTTGAAAAAGAAGGGTGTTAAGAGACATGATAAATTAAAATCAACCTCAATCCAGTTAATACTGAGGCTTTTTTCAATAAGAGAATGATTTAAACTGAAATGAGCAGAACTCTTGATTAACCAGAGATTCAGTCATAATTTCTTGCAAGCTTAAAATGAGGACAAAAATCATATTTTTAGGCAATTTAGAATTTAAATACACATATAAAAGCACACATATAAAATTCATTCCTTGGTAACTTAAAAGCCTCAGCATATCAGTGAGAATAACTGATTTATTAAAATTCAAGGGAAAAAATCAGAAGTTAAAGTTCACCCGATCAACATAACTGGTGGTCATTTTTACGACAGTTTAGACCCCTGAAGGGAAAAAAATGTCTTTAAAGTTTGGTTATCTGTTTTTGTTTGCTTGTTTTGATTTTTGCTTTTCATTTTTCTTTCATTTGCTTTTTGCTTCATGGTTCCTTCAAACCAAACATTTTTATCTTTTATTACAGTAAGATTAAAAAGAAAATCCAATGACTTAAACAATCATAAGACAGCTCTGAAGTGGCAGAGAATGAGTCTAAGACTGTCTGACACCAGTAATTTTGCTATTTCCACTACACATGGTGACTATGATTTCTTCATTTGTAAAATAAGGGTAATGTCTACTTCACAAGGTTTAAGAAGATAACATACATTTAACATGTAGAGCATGTCTGACATCTGGTAGGTATCCACAAAAAAAAAGTGTGATGATAGTAGTACTAATGGTGGTTATTGCTATTATAAGAAAATGGACTGGAAGGACTTGTCCCCTGAATGGTCTGAGAATAATATCCTAAGCTCTTTAAAATAAAAATAACTGTGACTGTGGAGTACAAACTAATTATCTCCAAAATCTGCATGCACTTATTTCTTGCAAGAACAGATATTTTCTCCAATAGATTTGGTCACACACCATAGATCACAGTTAAGTGACGACTGGGTGGAGGATATTTTGCAATGGTCCATAAAGAGGAAGAAAAAAATTATGGCCACTTCAAAAATTCTATCACAATGACTAGAAGGCACTAGATTAATTGCTTAATAACTACCTCTTGAAAATTCTTTACATGGGCTAGAATATGAAGCTCAACCCAGAATCAGAGGAACCTAGTTTAAACCAAAATAAACACAAAAACACATTTTATACAAGCATGCTTGTATTTTAGCTTATAATAAATGAAGATGTTCTAGCTATGTTTACTATGTTCAGAGGTCTCATATACATAGCTGTGTCACAGTGGCAGGAAAAAGGTTGGAAACTGCCAAAAAAGAAGTCTGCTTAAGGTAAGAAGCTTATGATAGCCCACTAAAAGGTCAGAAAGAGCAGGTGTAACATCCTGTATGGGTGGGCTCTGTCCCACCCTCTCAGCTCCACAATCATCTGAAGGAAAAATCCTGAAGTGGACTAGAGAGAAAATTATCAATAACCTCAGGGTCAAAGGTTTTTCCTATTTGCATGCAATTTCTCTCAGAGGATATACTTCTCTGGTCTTTGTTTCATTTTATAAAATACACATGTATACACACATACACACCCAGACTGATAAACAAAGTAGCTGTAGCAGTGAAAATGCCTGGCTTTCAAGATAGAATGGGTAGAGTGTATCAATGTCCCATTTTAAATGGGAGGGGGAGACAAACCATGAGAGACTATGGACTCTGAGAAACAAACTGAGGGTTCTAGAGGGGAGGGCAGGGTGGGGGGATGGGTTAGCCTGGTGATGGGTATTAAAGAGGGCACATACTGAATGGAGCACTGGGTGTTATACACAAACAATGAATCACGGAACACTACATCAAAAACTAATGATATAATGTATGGTGATTAACATAACATAATAAAAAAAATCACTTTTAGCCATTCTAATTTATTAGTTTGTGACTTAAAAGTAATACTAGCCTATTTAATACACTTGGAAATTATTACTTGATTCTAACACCTCTGTAACATATTCATCTTCAAATCCGCAGCAGCAGCCCATTACCTACACCTCACCTAGGAAAATAAGGGACCAACATGAGTAGAAAATTTTCCATCTGAGGAAACTGAAAAAGGAATGCCTCTTAGCTGCTTTAGATCAAATCCCAGCAATGGAATAGAATCTAGTTTCTCACGTCTTTTCCCTGCCTTATTCACACAGCCGTATTGGGTAATTAAAGGAAAAACAGATATGGAAAATTCCTCTGAGAACATTAATTCTCTGTGCAATTTCATTATTTTATCCATAAATGGTATGGTGTAGGTTATAAAGTAGTCAGATAGCAATTGTGTTAGAACAGGCCACCGTGTAAATTTTTTTAAAACACTAAATTTCGTCACCAAAACACAATTGGAGATACCATAAATGAACATGGGCTTTAACCTTTGATTGAATATAAGACTCACACTCAAGTCTGTGACTATTTTGCACGTCATCAGAAAGAGAGAAAATTTCCCATTAGCTGTTGTATCAAGCTTTTAGATCAGGAAAAGAGTCTTGCTCAGTAAAACTAAAAACAAAACCAGGTCTTAGCCAATTTGATTTCTCTTTGCAGAGCTGACCTAATAGGGTGGCTTGGGTAAAACCTTTACTGGTTGGTTTTGCTTTTTTGGTGTTTTTTTTTTTTTTGGTTTTTGTGCGTTTGGTTTTTTGTGAGCTAAAGGAGAAGGGATCATTAATAGATGAGCCTAAGGCATTCTGAAATATACTTGCTAAATAATAAACATCAATTTCTTCCAAATGAATAAATTATTAATTCTCATCCAACTGGACCAAACCTAACAGTCAGAGAATGCAGGTGCCAAGGAAGAGAAATGAATCTCAGCAGAGTGTATAGTAAGTAATGGGAGGGTCAAGGCTGACATTAGATAGGAACCTTAGAGACAATGCCTTAAAACACAGGAAGGGCAATGTTCAATTAAACATTAGGAGAATCTATTGCAATTTTAAACATTTTCAGCTACACAGCAGAGAAAATGCCGAAGGACAGGAAAAGGTACCCACCTGAAACTTTTGAGATCCATCAATATTGGTTCACATCTCTAGGAAAAGTATTAATTCCACACTAGAACTAACACTGGTGATGGAGAGATGTGAGTGTGTCCAACCCTTTTCAAACGTGACATTTTAAGCATATATCCTCGCATATTTATTTATTTCAATAACTCAAAGCAAGTTTTCCATTTTTCTAAGGGTGAAGGTGGTTTTTCCACGATTCCCCCAAATTCTCTATGTGTCAGGAACTTGAATAGAGCGCAGGAGAGAAGGCTTGTCACTGATCCATACTGATGAAGCCTCATCTGGAGGATACCCTGAAGGAAGGCTAGGGACTAGAATCATCTGAAGGCTGTTCACTTTCATGCCTGGTGATTGATAATGGCTCTTAGCTGGAACTTGATCTAGGACTGTCAACCAGATCATTACAGGTGGCCTGTTCATGGAGCCTGGGATTCCTCAAAATTTGGTGGCTGGGATCCAAAAGTGAGTGTCCTAGAGAAAGAGCCAGATGGAAACTATATCACCCTTTGTGTCCTAGCCTCAAAAGTCACACCGTGTCTTCCTCTGCATTCTATTTATTGGGCAGTCACAAAGGCTGACCTACATTCAGGGGGTGAAAATTAGACTCCACCTTCTGATGGGAGAAATGTCAAGGTTCTACAACTGTAGAACTGGAAACACAAAAACATGGACAGTTTTTGAAACACAGTCTGCCGCAGTGATTATTTCTTTTTCTTTTTCCTTCTCTTTTCTTTCTTTTGTGTGTGTGTATGGGTGTGTGTGTGTGTGTGTGTGTGTGTCCTGTCTGTGCTTTCTTATAGTTTCTAGAAAAAAATAAGTCATGCATGGAGCGCACATTTCCAGTAAATTCTAGTGTTATTTTGGTCATCTGCTATGAATCAGCTAATTTCAAATTAATAACTTTTGTACCTGGGGTTATTCTGGTAGGTCTACCAGATGTTTGTTCTGACACAGATATTTTGGAGTTTATACGTGAGGATAAAAAACAAACAAACAAACTTGAAAGTGTTAGTTGTTGGAAAGAAGTCCAGAATAGGTAAGAAGATGTTTAAAAGTGCAGTGAAGACAGATGTTGGATTTGAGTCTATTGAGAAAAAGGATTTAGGATGTGAAGGAAAGATCTCTTTGCTGAAAAGGATTAAGTGTTTCTTGGTGTGTGTAAAGCTTCTGATAATTTTTAGAAATTAGCTGTTTGACTTCAGGACATGTTATTTTTCTGCATATTGCTAAGTCAACATTTTAATTAAAAAATGTTTTCATTTATTTATCAATAGATATCGTAGGCTCCTTTTAACATTCTGGAAATACAAGAGGGATGCTTTCTTTTTGCATCATGCTTCTCCATGTTTTTGAATACCCTCTTCTGTCCTAGTGCTATTGCTCTAAGCGAGAATGCTTATGGATGATGAGCCTGTCGCACAAAACCCTGGACTGAAAAAGCCAGAATGATAAGAACCTTGAGCTAATGCAAATGGGGGTTAACAAAAACGTGGAGAAGAAAGAATGATCTCTTTCTTTGAAAACCACATTCCATGAATATTACTTACTGACTTTATAAATCTACATTGAAAATTCTATTCTATAGAAATAATTTCAAAAGTACATGGCATACTTATTGCAGTATTGTTTGTAACAGTAAAAACTGAAAAAGAACTAAAATGGTCATCTACAGGGGGATGTTTATGTGGCATATTCATATCTAGAACAGTATTGCAACCTTAAAATAACATATATCTACTTTCGTGGAAATGTGTTTAATTGGTTCATTAAAAAATTTCCAAAATATAAATAGCAGAATGTCATTTTTATAAAAAAAGATATAGAATTTCATTCTAGAGGGCAGACTTCTTAGCACCACTTTAGCTACTCTATATCATAAAAAATCTCTAGAAATGATCATATATTTTCTTTTTAAAATTCACATCTGGTATGTAAATCAAGAAGGAGAATTCTCAATGGATTATAACATATAAAAAATTCTTGAAAGGTGGGAAATGAGAAGAATGAAAGTTCCCAAGACATAGAACACATTTTTCTTCTAGAAAAGTTGGGAGTAGTACCAAGGGAACTTCATACCCAAGTGTAGTGGATCCTGAGTTCAAGAGTGGTCCTAAGAGTAATCAACTGGTAATCAGAAGAGGGAATCAAGCAGGACAGATTCCGACTAACCCCCCTTCCCAGGCCAGAGAGCAACCACAGGGTTTTCAGGCTCAGGTGGGATAGGGATGGGAGGCTGTCAGGCCGTGACAACTTGGGGTCAAGGAAATAGGATAACACTAAAGGCTACATATTGCACCAGTGGAATATACCAAGCCTCTCTACTCTGAGTGAAGCCTGCTCAGTCACAGGCCACAGCAGTTCATCTCACCTTTCCTCATCAGTGGACAATCATTCAGTCAACCCAGCAAGGTGTTTCAGCTGTAGAGATGAGAGGACACCAATAGTCACCAATCACATCGTGCTTTTTTTCTGGAACTGGTCCTTTTAGAAGTGTCCCTTTCCTGTTGTGAGTGGTATGGAGTCAGTTCATATGTCTCTGAGACCCAAAAATCGAGAGGTTCTTTGTGCCTGGCAGCTGTACCCAGTGGCTTGGTGGTCATCACCTTGCCATAAAAAAAAATGTATTGAGAGCTACACCTACACCATAAGCACTCTGGACACTCATTTGCATTACCAAGAGAAAAAGAGAAAAAAGGAAGGTCAAGAGGCTCACAAATGTTCAAAGGCAAAAAGATGATTGGTCTGAATGCTCTACCACAAACATGCCATGTTGAGAAAATACAAATGAAAAAGACTATTAAGATGCATGAAAAGAGAAACACCAAACAAAAGAATGATAAAAAGACTCCACAAGGAGCAGCACCTGAATATCTATTGGACAAAGAGGGACAGTCATGAGCTAAGGTACTTTCCAAAATGATTAAACAGGGGCGCCTGGGTGGCTCAGTTGGTTAAGTGTCTGCCTTCGACTCAGGTTATGATTCCAGTCCCACATCAGGCTCCTTGCTCAGGAGGGAGTCTGCGTCTCCCTCTGCAATCCCCCCCAACTCATGCGTGCGCTCTCTCTCTCTCTCTCTCGCTCTCTCTCAAAATAAATAAATAAAAATCTTTAAAAAATGATGAAACAAAAACAAAAAATGAAAGCAGGAAATTTCTGCCCAAAGTTCCTGCCTGGGAAGAAATAGAAGTATTAAAAGTGATTCGAACAGGAAAGAGAAAGAAGAAAATGCAGAAGAGGATGCTGCTCACTAAAGTCTGCTGTGTTGGAGATGGCTTTACTCAAAACCCACCTAAATATGAAAGATTCACTAAGCCAATGGGCTTATGTTTCAAGATCAGGTGCATTCAGGGTGGTATGGCTGTAGACGTCTGTGGCTGGGCTTATGTTACAAAAAGGCCGTGTAACTCATCCTGAACTGAATGGCACCTTTTGCCTACCAATACTTGGTATAAAGAAGAGCCTCCTATCCCCAACTTTGAATGTCATTACCAAAGGAACTGTCACTGAGACGAACATCAGCAAGTTGGGCCTTGTGACACAGTGACACAGAAGGCAAAGTATTTGGGGAAGATATGCCCACAGGTTACCAGCAATTCTGAAAATGATAGATGCATAAATGTGGTCCTATATTTTGACACTAATTTCATACAAGTAACTCCTTATAATTATTGAAGACTACACACCAATCAAGGAAACCAGCATTACTGTGATGTTTCTGAATACTATCCAACAGCCTTACATGTCTGCAATCATCAAGAATACTATTTATTCTATTGTTTAAAAAAAACATCAAAATGGCCTAGTTTTAGAAAAAAAAGTCATCAATCATTCGAGAAAAGCCAATACTTTGTTGTTCCTCAATAAAAGATTAACTTAATCATGAGGACAGAGACTTAGAAGAATAAGCATAACAGGAAGTTTAGAGTAAATATAATTTATATCTTAAAAAAATGTAAGAAGATATTTAACCCATAGTAAAATTAACCTAATATATAATGGAAATTAAAACTGTCATCACTGTTGGCAAGAATATGGAAAAAATGGAACCCCTGCACACTGTTGATAAGAACATAAAATGGTGCAGCTGTTATAGAGAATAGTATGGAACTTCTTCAAAAAAAATTAAAAATAGGGGTTCCTGGGTGGCTCAGTCGGTAAAGCATCTGCCTTTGGATCTGATCATGATCCCAGAGTCCTGGCATCGAGTCCCGCGTCAGGCTCCCTGCTCAGTGGGGAGACTACTTCTCCCTCTGCCCCTCCCCCATTTGTTCTCTCTCTCAAATAAATAAATAAAATCTTTTTAAAAATTAAAATTACCGGATGGTCCAGCAATCCTAATTCTGGGTATTTACCCGAAAGAATTGAAATCAGGATCTCAAACAGATATTAGCACTCCCATGTTCATTGCAGCACTATTCACAAATAGTCAAGATATGGAGACAACTTAAATGCCCATCGATGGATGAATGGGTAAGGAAAAGGTGGCATACAGATGAAATGGAAAATTATTTACCTTAAAAAAAGCATATGTGATAACGTGGAGGAACCTAGAGGACATTATGTTAAGTAGAATAAACCAGCCACAGGAGGACAAATGCTTCATGATTCCATTTATATAAGCTATCTAAAGTGGTCAAACTCAGAGAAGCAGAGTAGCATGGTGGTTTCTGGGGCTGGAGGGAAGGGGAAATGGGGAGTTGCTATGGATGAGTATAAAGTTTCAATTATAGAAGATGAACAACTCCTAGAGATCTACTGTACAACATTATGCCTGTAGTTAACAACACGTAAAAATTTAAGAGCATAAATCTCATGTTAAGTGTTCTTACCACAATAAAACTTTTAAAAAAATTTAGAAATAAACGAAACTCTCATCATTGAAATAACACTCAGTACTTGGGTTGAACAAAAGAAAGGCCATAGTTCAAGAGACACTAGTAAGCTAGAACCAAGGAATTTTCTGGAATTTAAATAGTTGGAGAGGCAACATTGTGTGGTGGTTAAGAGCACAGTCTCTGGAAACACACTTCCTAGGTTTGAATGTTAGGTCTGTACTTACTGGCTGTGTGACATTGGAAAAATCATTTAAATTTTTTGTGTACAAACTTGTTATTAAAACTTTTTTCTTTAAACTCCAAACATATTCTACAATACTTTTTTTTTTTTATGAGACTGAGGTTAGGAATTTGTAGATTTATTTCTCCTTTGTCAATTTATTAACTGTATTTGCCCACAGAGAGCACGAAAGCACAATGAAGATGCTGGAGGCAGGGGTAGGAACTCCCTGTTTGCTTGTAGTTAATGTCACTATGGTCCTGACAGTAGGAGGTAATCCCGGCAATAGCAGTTGCTTCCAGTCTCTACCTTCCTTTGCAATCCCAAAACAGGCTTCTTCACCCTCCCTCAACCAGTATCCATACAGTGGGCACTGCCTCATCTCCGAGAGACCCCTCCTCTGCCTACATGACCGACAGTAACACCTGCTGCTCAGAGTTCTGTACTCCAATTCTATGGAGTTTCTAGGTTCTGAAAATCTTTCATGAATTTCCCCACACTTAACAGGTGGCAGCCACTTTTACTTCCATATACCTCTAGGTCAACTCAGTGTTCTCATTTTGCCTTTTCAGTGTTCCAATACTTGCTTAACCAATCCCCTATGTAAGTTCTCTCTGCTGAAATATCTAGGGTGTTTTTGTTTTGCCAAATCAATCCCAACTAATATAGTTTATCATGTTCTACCAGAACTAGGTGGTTATGAAAATTGAATTGAGTTAATACATGTAAAGCACTAAGAACAGTGTCTATATATAAAGAGCTATGTAAGTATTCACTATCATTTTCAAATGCTATCTCAAAAAGCTGAGGAAAACATAAGAAAAAGTGAGAGTCACTGAAGATAGAACTAAACATTTCAGCAGCTATTTTAGAAGATGAGAATCAAAATTACTCAGAGAACACAATAGTAGATATATAGATGAATATATGATAGAGAGAGAGAAAGATGATGGATAGAGAGATAGATGAGGAGAGAAGAATTTGCATGAATTTAATATTTAGATATGTCATTGGCAGAAGAAAACACACATATAAACAGGTACATACAAACACAATAGCTTATACCTACGTATATCGTCTGCAACTCTTACACCACCAAGCTGGTATTATAGCTAACCCTCGAACAACATGCAGGTTAAAGGTGCTGACGCCACATGCAGCTGAAAATCCACATATAACTTTTGACTCTCCAAAACTTTAACCATGAATAGCCTACTGTTGACCAAAAGCCTTACCAATAACATAAATAGTTAATCAACATATTTTGTAGGCTATACGTATTATATACTGTATTCTTACAATAAAAGTAAGGTAGGGAAAAGAAAATATAACTAAGAACATATTAAGGAAGAGAAAATACATTTACAGTACGGTATCAAAAAAAAAAAAAATCCACATATAAATGGACCCTTGCAGTTCAAACCCATGTTGTCCAAGGGGCAGCTGTTATCTGTTATCAAATGTAGATAAGGAGAGAATAAGAAAATAAAACTATTGAAAAGTTTCATTTGTGAACAGAAGCATGATATCTAAAATAAAATACTAGTAATAAAGCTAGCAGTGTTTTAGAAAATAATACAACATAGCGTTTATTTCAGAAATGCAAGAGTAGTTAAATATCAGAATTTATGATGATAATTCAGCTCATAAATAAGAAGGAAAACTGTATGATGATCTCAATAGATAATGAAAAAGCATTTGATGATATTCAACACCCATTCTTTATTTAAGAAAAAAAAAAACTCTGAGAAAATGAGAACTAAAAAACAACTCTAATTTGATATGAAATTTCTACCAGTAACCTACAGCAAATATCATGATCAATGGTGAGTCCCTAGAAGCATTCCCATCAAAGTCAGGAAGTAGATAAAAATGCCGGCTAATGTCTTTAATACTCTACATTGGAGTTCCAAATTAATAAAATAAGAAAAAATATGAAGTACACATACTGAAAGGGAAAGGTAAAAATAGTGATTTACAAGTGATAAGATGACCTATATAGTTTGTCAGTTGATTGTCTTCATTTTCCTAGTAGAATAAATAAGGAAGTTCAGTATTGTGGCCTGATAAAAAATAAATGCTAAAAAAAAAAATCTAGAGCTCTTTTACGTACCAGTGGAATATAATAGATTTAAAGATCCTTCTTCTGATGGAAACACAATATATAAAACCACAAGGAAGGAATCAGAAGTAAATGTATAGTAACGTAGAGAAAATTATAAAATTTTTCTGAAGGTGATGGAAAGACCTGAGTAAAAGAGAAATGTAACATGTTTGTTCCTGGGAAGATGCAATAAATAAAGTTGTTAAGTCTTTCAAACTTATTAAATTCAATGTAATCCACCAGAATTCCCCACAAGATGTTTCATCCTTCTTGACCAGAAGAGTCTAAAACTCAAGCGAAAGAGGGGCACCTGGCTGGCTTAGTCGGTAGAGCATGCGACTCTTGATCTCCAGGTTGTGAGTTTGAGCCCCAGTTTGGGTGCAGAGATTACTTTTAAAAAATTAAATTCAAGTGAAAGAACAAATGTGAAAAAAGGTAAAGGCAGTTTTGTAAAAGAATAAATTGAGAGCAACTTGATCTAACAGATTTCAAATTCTAAAGATCCAGGTAGTAAAGCAGACGGTACACGTGTGCTTGTTTAGGAATAGATGTAGGCTCACTGGGATGGGGATATTTCCAAGCTTTACTGTTGAATGAATAAAGTAAAAAGTGAAGAAAGTAAAGATTTTCTCTTTTCTAATTCACAAAGCAGGAATAGATCCAGGTGAGCACATATCCGCTAAAGACTTGGATGGTGGCTACTGATTATAGGGACTCTCTCACCTTATGAGTAGTCTTGCGATTTTTAAGGAATGTAATCATATATGACTCAAGTAAAGATGAATAAAAATATTTTTAACCCTGGATTCTTTATATACAGAAATACAAACCTATTTTTATCTATATAGTTATGTCTTTCCATCTTTATGAACTAACTTGTAATGTGCAACAAACCATTTCAAAACTCGGTTACTTAAAACATCCTTAGTTCTCATGATTCAGTGGATGGGTTTGGAAGTTGTTCTGACTTAGCTGAGGATGGACTGTCTAGAATGACCTCACTCACCTGTCCTGGCCTCTGCTGGAATTGCAGGGATGGTTAGTGTGGCTGAGGCTCGCTGCACATGGTCTCTCATCCTTCAGGAAGCCACCTAGCCTTGTTCACATGGTGGTGGAAAGGTTTCCAGCAGCAAGAGAAGGCACACCTTAATGCACAAGCAGTTTTCAAGCTCCTATTTGTATCAGATTTGCTATCATCTCATTGGCTAAAGCAAGTCATCTGGCCACACCCAGGCAGTGTGGGAGGGGACTACCCAATTGAAGGAAAAAGCATACAAGAATACACACCAAGCAATAAAGTGGATACACCCGGAAGGTGGAGATAATGGAGGATGAAGGAGGATGTTTACTTCCTCACATACCGGCATGATGTTTTGTTTTGTTGTTTATGATGAACATGTATTATTTTTGCAAATTATATAATTTTGAAAAGTTAACGGAAGAAAATATTCTTTCGCAGGCATGGACTGAGTTTCCACACTTTGACTTCACTCCCCATATCTGCAAACATTTACCTTCCACAGCAACTGAATCTTCATGCCCTCACCTATGTTAACATTCGTTCTCCTACAGTGAGACACTGCAGAATGCCTACCTCCTAGAAACTTCACCTTTGCAGTCACCCTAGCATCTGCCTGCACATAATGCAGAGAGTATGGAAACATGCATAACAAAGTAAAGAAGGACAAAAAGGCTTTTAGAAGTCCCAATTGGTGGCAGCTGCTTCTGTCCCCCAAGGGAGTGGTACAATTTTCCTCTAGAGCCAACAGCGTTTTGTAAAGCAAAATGCCTCCACTGGCTGATTTAGAGTGCGAACATTGAGCGTCCCAGGACACGGTTTAGAAGGACACAATGTAAGAAAGAGAGTCACATTTCTTATGACATTGGAGAAAATAAAGATGATTCAGGAAGGAATGAGAAGAAACCAAAGCAAGAAAAAGCAAAATAATGGCTTTGGGTAATGTGGGTGGCTAAAATTATTTTCAGGACTGAGTGTGTTAATTGTTAAATGGTTGTCTTTCTCCTTTGTTGCCCTTCTATACGCTGCTTTGCTATGCTGATGCTTGGATGCTGCAAAGTACATTTTCCTTTGTCAGCTGCCTTTGTTAGGTTTTGCCGCAATGAGTCCGGGGACTTGCTCCTTCCTCTTGCTTGTTATTCCTGTCATTGGAGCCATTTGCTGTTTGTATAACCATCCTCCCGAACAAAGAACTTCATTCAAGTAGCAGAAGTCAGCTTCAGTCTCTATATTCTGGCACTGCCAGGACCAGCCTCATTGTACCCTCATCGATGTACCACCCTAGAAGGGCAGCAGACTTTTCTCAGAGGGCTCAGCCCCAGCCTAAGCCACGCCCTCCCCAAGACCCTGATTTGCTGGCATCAGCCAGATGGTAACCCCTTCCTCAAGGATCCCTCCCAACTGTGTGTGTTCTGAGCTTCTATGTTCTCATATCTCCCCTCTTTTGTCTCCAACACTTGGGGTGACAATGGCTCGCAGTGATCATTAACTTCCTATTACCTCAGTGTAACCTCCTTTTATTATGCCACTGTGGAAATTAACAAAAAACAAGTAAGAACAAACAGAGGCTATTTATCCAAAGCTTGCTAGAGCAAGGGAGTCAGCCACCATCACTTGCAGTTGGCAGAGACTCACAGGCAGACTGGGAAATGGAAAAATCTTTATAGTGAAAAAGGGGAGGTTTCAGGTGTGCTCTGACTGGGGGTTGTTAGAATGGGGAATCTTGGAGGCAGGCTAGCTAGAGGCAGGGCATCATGGGATTGATTTGGAGAGCATATTCGGCTTGGGATATGCTCCCCAAAGTTGGCAGGTGGCAGGAGTGGGGGATGGATGATGGATTTAAAAACTGGGGAAGCCGGTGGTCATTGGTCAAGTCCTGACCATTCTGGGCTGACTTTTACAGAGGTCAAGGGTCAGAGTTCTTTTGTCATACATGAACAGACCAGGGTTCATTTGTATGTCCAGTTGCTCACCTCCCGTGCCTGTTCGGTTAATTCCCTACGTGAAGTTCTCTCCGTTTAAATGTCTAATGTGCTTTCTGCTTTCCCTGACAAGACCCTGACTGATACAAGGAGGGGTCTCATATTGCATTTTCAAAATTTCCCCTTTTTTGAGTGTGTGGACCCATTTTGTCAAATCCTTCGTGAGTCTGACACAAATGCAAATGGATTGTATGAATGGCGTTTGGGGAAAATCGAGGAAATGAACCCATCTGTAAGAGTCCAGGACAGAAAGAGCGACAGCAGAAGGAAGTGCGTTAGTGACCCCAGAACTTCAACAAAGACAGGAAGGGGAACCTTGAAGGGATAGAGAGAACCAAGCCCCAAGTGCCTTTCCATATCCGTATTCTCTATTAGGAACTGCATGAAGGTGCCTCATAAGCATTTTGGTTTGGTTAATGTTCCCAAATTAATAAAGCAATTTTTGTGTCTAAGTGTTTTGGTAGTACTTCTGTGATTCATTCATATTTGTGGGCAATTCTCTTCAATTTATTTTAGCTTTACTGAATTCCTGGTCTGGGCTAGGTATTGTGAGATATTTGTAAACTGGAAATTACCCCACCTCTGTCTTCTAAAGGCTTAAAGGCTTTCTGGGAAGAAATGAACAAGGGGGAAGTTAAGTGGAAGTGATAAAAACAATATGTAAGGTCCAGAGTAAGAACTACAACTAAATGGCATTGTATAATTTTGAAAAAGGGAAGAAAATGTGTGTGATTTTAGTTCATTGGGAAGCTGTTGCACAGTGGATCAGACTCTGATCTTCATTTTTCAAGAAAGAAAAAGCCAACATAAAAAAAAATTCCATCTTTAAAAAAAAATTCCAAAAAATTGTCATCACAAAAATTGCTAATTCTACTTCATTAAAAGCTCATGTTTTGCTTTAACTTTCACATATGCACAGTTTAAATATTCACAATCTTGATATACAATTTAGTAAGACTTTGTATTTACATTGTCATAAATATTTTTCATGTCTTTACATGTTTTGTATTTGTAATCATCATGTAACATTCCATCATCTGGTTGTGCCGTAAATTATTCAGCCTTCCATTTGGGGTATTTGTTTTAAAATTTTGCTATCTTAGATTTACCCATGAAGATATTAATTGTGTCACTAAATTTTTGCTTCCAGCATATTGTTTCTTTTTGAAATACTTTTAGAGAAGACAAAGGGTGCTAGCTAAGAGCACATTTATGGCTTTTACTTTTGAAATATTGCTTTACGAAAAGATTGTAAAGTATTGTTAGTAAGGAACTAGTTTATCTTAGCCACATCAGTTCATGTTATCTTTTTTTTTAAATCCTCATTTCCAAGGTGCTATAATTTGCATTTTTAACTACTAATGAGGAAAAGAATCTTTCCATCTGTTTTCTTCTTGCATTTGTTGATGAGGATTGTAAAATGTGCAGAGGAAAGGAAAATACCTTGAAAAGAGACAGAAATGAACACAGCTGGGGGGTAAAAGGGAAGATAGCTGGATGGTAGGAGGATAAGTAGAAATATTATTTATAATATGCTTATGTATTTTTATAGCTATGCATATGTACACATATTACATGTCTCCATATTTCTCCCTGATCAAGTATTTGCTATAAGCCCAACACTATATTAAGTGATGCTTTTTTTTTATTTATTTGAGAGAGAGAGAGAGAGAGAGAGAGAGCATGTGCAGGGGGGAGGGGCAGAGAGACAAGCAGATTCTCCACCGAGCAGGAAGCCCAGCATGGGGCTTGACACGGGGCTCCATCCCAGGACCCTGAGATCAGGACCTCAGCTGAAGGCAGACGCTTAACCGACTGAGCCACCCAGGCTGCCCTTAAGTGATGCTTTCAATAAATCTCATATTATCCTCGTAACAATCCAATGTTTGTTTTCCCCAGTTTTCTGGCAGGAAACTGAAAGCTCATGGAGGTTAAGTCACACACACAGCCACCACATTTAGTAGCAGTGTGGGATTTTTCCAATTTCTGTCTTACTCTAACACATTTCTAAATACCAGGTGATGCTCTAAATATTTTACTGAAGTGAAGAATCAGTACTGAGAAATAAAGGCACACATGAAAAGCTATCATAAATTGGTAATAGTGGAATCTTCCTGGGTCCTGGTAGGATCTACCAAAATGAGATCCATATTGTCTGTAAGGACTATATTCACTTTCTGCTGCCAAATGGACTTGGTTTTAGTTTAATTCTCTTTATAGAATTGATGTTTGTTCTTGGCTAACCATCTATGATATTATTATACTGCACACAATGAATTATTCACCCGAATGTGCCTTACAATTAGCCTCAGCAGAGTATTTGTTCCTTTCATCCAAACATTTTACTTTATCTATAAAGATTAAATTAATCATCTCTGCCAGCAATGAATGACTGAGAGAATTAGTTTTTATATCTGGAGTAGAGAAGGGGAAATTGCAGGCAGAGCAATACATTTTGCTTGACCAGTGTTCCATGTTTCCTTTTATAATTTGTATTCTGTATCATATGCAGCATCTTTGGCTGGGGAGAGGAAGAGATAGGATACATTATTTGATCAATGACGGCCAACCTTTAGGGAGGAAGACAGCTGAACAAAGATGATTAATTAAAATGCACTTTAACTTTAGTCATCTTATTTCAAAGTCCCATCATTTAATTTTTCCAACAATGCTCTAAGACAGATACTATTAGTTCCCTATTTTACAGTTGAGAAAGTAGGCACGGTGGATTTAAGTGATTAAGCCAGAGAACGTGCTGAGACCACGCAGCATCAGTATTCCAATCTTGACCATGGTTCAGGTGCTTCCTGAAGGTGTTCTGCTCTGGGTCCACTCCTCTTTTCTGTTCCAATCCACCCCTCCTTGTGATTTCACAGAGCAATGAAATTCCCCAGAAGGAAAGCATCAGGAGGAAAGCAAGCGGGCTATCTGTCCCCAAAGACAGGTACTGTTTGGTACATTATCAATAATTATTCACATTGAACATGGGATAATCCACTTGGAAACAAGTTGTCCTGTTGAAACAGCTTTTCTGGTTGTTTCCACTTCCATGTGATTGAACTTAAAAAAAAAAAAAAAAGTAGGAGAGCTAAGTTCCTTACCTTGACCCCTGTAGGGGCCAAGGGCAAGTTGCCCGTAATGTGCCACTTTGGCATGCAGATTATATTTCAAGCTGAAGATAATCAACATCCAAAAGATTCAGGAAGGCATTTTGACCTTCCTGCCTAAAGAATTTAGATAAAGGACCTGCTCCAGGAAGGGCGCTATCACTATAGATAACTACAGTATAAAATGAAGTTAGCAAACTCTGTTTGTTAAAATTCCTTTTTTGGTCCCATTGTTTCCGTATGGCTCAGCAAACATTTGTTTACCAAACATACTCTTTTCCGTCTTCCCATGAATTGCTTTCCTTCTCTCTGAAGTCCCAGATCCCTATCCCCTTCTTGGATGAGGATGACATATGTACTTCATTTTGCCCATCTCTGGAACCTCATGTCTGTGGGGAATCCCTGTACCTACAGAATTAAATTTTATTTTCTCCTATTAATCTGTCTCATATCAATTTAATTCTTAGACCAGCTAAAGTTTTGTGGGTTTTTTTTTTTTTTAAGATTTTATTTATTTATTTGCCAGAGAGAGAGAGAGAGAGAGAGGACGGCAGGCAGAGGGAGAAGGAGACTCCATGCTGAGCAAGGAGCATGACGTGGGACTCAATTCCAGGACCCTGGGATCATGACCTGAGCTGAAGGCAGATGCTTAACCGACTGAGCCACCCAGGAGCCCCTAGACTAGCTATAAGTCAGAAGTTCAAAATGTAGTCAGTTGACCACTTACATCAGAATCATCTGGGCCCCAGCCCCACATACTGATTAAGAATGTTTGGGCGTGAGGTCCAAGAATCTTCATTTAAAACCACCCTCCAGTATTTGAGACCTACTCATTCATTTGAGACCTACTCATTAAACTATACAGGTTTAATGATGGTGGTGGTGATGGTAAATAAGCTAGTAGCTGGCACCTACTTAGTGATGTATATAAATGTATACATGTTTTGTACATTAAGTTATCTTGTTTAAACTCCTAAAACCCTAGAGGCAGTTACTATTTTTATCCTCACATTAGATGAAGGAACTGGAGCTTCATAGAGTCAATTCTAGGTATCCTATTTCTAGACTTTATTATGCCTCCTTAAACTCTACATTTTATCAGTGTTTCAGTTACAGAAAATTTCAGGCAAGGGTGTCCAAACCAAAGTATTGCAATTTACAATGAAACAAAAAAATTAAACAAAATAATGCTATACACCTCATTGTGATTAAGTATTCTGCCGTTTTCCTAGGATTTACCAAATGACTAGATGAAAAGTAATTATAGTGTGATTAAATGTTTTAAAATCCTACACTTTATTAAAAGACTTAACTAAGGGGCGCCTGGGTGACTCAGTCTGTTAAATGTCTGCCTTTGGCTCAGGTCATGATCCCAGTCTCCTGGGATCAAGTGTCGCCCCCCCACCTCAGTCTGACTCTCTGCTCAGCAGAGAGTCTGCTTCTCCCTCTCCCTCTGCCCTTCCCCCTTGCTCATCCTCTCTCTCTCAAATAAATAAATAAAATCTTAAAAAAAAAAGATTTAACTAAGGACTTGGCTAAAGTCTACAAAGTATTTTAAACATTAGCATGGAAAAACCAGACAAACAGAACTGAATATAAGTAAAAACTGTTCCCAAACATGAGAAAGATCCAGACATAAATTACTTTCTTTACCTAGCCCACAGGGATTGGAAGAGGTCTTCAAGGGGGTAATTGAAGAATGGTCTCACTCAGAGCAGTCACAGCTTTTTTTTTTTTACCTTGACTACATAAACTAGTGGGACTATATCTCCTGGGGATCTCTACAGAGCTTCCTAATCAGAGAAAACAGGCAATTTCCAAACACACTTGTTACCATGCTGAAAAGCAGAAGCACGTGACAATGATTTCTTCTCAACTTCTTTGCATATTTACTATAGTAATCATAAAACACAATGGATTTTAGGACCACATCTGGAAAAATAGAGGCTCAAATATTGATGGTTTGTTTCATTATTCTTTCTTTTTAAAAATTACAGTGGGGCATCGTTATTTACTGCTTGCTGGACTGTTGCTTATGATAATCATTATAATTTTTATTAAAAATGTTGGTAATAGAGAAAAGTACCACCTGCTATTCCAACATGGGAACATGGCAATAATGACACATGATGCACTTGCCTTCCAGTCTTTGTTTCACTAATCATGGCTATACCTAATTGTCACCAATTGTCTATTGTTTTATATCTTTTTAAACTTAATAGCCTGTCATAAGCTTTTGCTCATATAGATAAATTGTTATACACATGAATTTTAATGTCTTTAAAACAATATAAACGAGTACTGCAAAGGCAAATCATTATTTTAATGATGTAACATAAGTTAAATAATTCCCTGCTGTTCAATATGTTTTCCATTTTATTTAATATTATAAATAATGATACAAACAACTGGATGCTTAATTTGTTAACTATAGTTATTCATAAGTAGAGGCAACTTCTTTTCGTGTAAAGAACTTATTTTGAAAATTGTAAACATAGGTGTTTTAAAACAAAAAATAAAATCTACAAAGCACAAATTGGGTCTTTATTTAAAGCATATTAAGTATAATATGTATTTATTACACAAATAACCATTTACTTTTTTTTTGTTTTAAAGACTTATTTATTTATTTTAGAGAGAGAGAGGGAGGGAGAGAGAGCTAAGGTTGGGGGAGGGGGAGAGGGAGAGGGAGAGAAAATCTCCAGCACACTCCCCACTGAGTATGGAGCCCAGCTATGTGGGGCTGGATCCCACGATCCTGAGATGATGGCCCAAGTTGAAATCAAGAGTCAGAGGCTCTACTGACTGAGCCACACAGGCACCCCAACCATTCATTTTTAAAAACTTTTTAAGGGGAGTCTGGCTGGCTCAGTCAGTGGAGCATGCAACTCTTGATCCCTGGGTTGTGAGCTTGTACCCCACCACTGGGTGTAGAGATCAGTTAAAAATAAAATCTTTAAAAAAACCCACTTATTTAGAACTTCATGTTGCTTTTTTTTGTCTATGACATTGCTTATGGGTAGATTACCTATAATCAGCTTTAATAATTTAAATTAATATAGTCAGGGCGTTATCGATGAGGATGATTTTTAATTGTATATCTCAAAACCGTGTTCATTACATAATGGTTGTCAAGGGGTTATGATGTCAGAACGTTTCTTCTAGTTCTATCTCCTCTATTTCTGTAATGCCTCTATCTTCTACTTTGAAGGACTAATTTTAAATTGCTTTCATGCTTCAAAAAAAAAGGCAAAAAGAAAATATCCTTTGTTATAAGTACTAACTTATATTTTAAGGACGTGTTTCATATTGTTGACGAGAACTGCAATTGGACCCACCAGTGATGCTTCGGAATAGGAAACTTTATTTTTTAACCCAGGCATTGTGTTATGAAGGGCCTTCATTCTCAGAAAGTTGTTTAGGGGGCGCCTGGGTGGCTCAGATGGTTAGGCATCTGATCATGATCTCCAGGTCCTGGAATCGAGCGCCATGTGGGAGTCTGTTTCTCCCTCTCCCTCTCCCCCTATTTGTGCTCCCTCTGCCTCTCTCTCTCTCTCAAATGAATAAATAAAATCTTTAAAAAAAAGTTGTTTAGGTATCAGGTTTCTCTTTCACTGGCACTTTTCAACAAGGCACCAGCTTTCTTTGAAAGATGAAAATTCCCTTCCTCTTTGGATGCTCATTAGGAAGTGGAGTAGATGGTGCATATTTGTGTTTTACACATGGATGGGAGTAATGGCTTTGTCTAAAGGTAAATGACTAGAAAGTAGCCAATCAAGTTGATCTTTCTATATCAGACTTTTTGAAAAATATGGAATATGTTAATGTAGTAATAATATTCCAGTTGGTTCACAAAAGCCCTATAATTCTGCTTAAATGAAAAGCCCTTGATGGTATGAATCTAACCATCTCATCATTAATAATGATATAATATTTTCATATATTAGCCAAATGCTTGTTTTGCCCCCCGTAATGATTTTCTTTTACTCCATGGAATCCATTAATGCCTCAGGCAAGTGAAGCTGGTAAGAGTAGTAAATAACAACAACGACACCAATAATAATACCATAATTAAAAACAAATCTCATCTGTTTCAGAAACCAGAGTTTTTGATTTGCAAAAGCTTAAAGATTATTTTTCTTTCTTTTTATGGACCTTGTATGCTTGGATTTGAATGAGTCATGATCCTTGGTTTATGAATCACTATCAATATTTCATACAAGGCCCTCATTTATTTTGTTTTATTTTTAATAATGTAAAGAGCACCTTATAACCTAGTATACTGTCGAAGAACCAAAACATTACCAATAACTTGCATCTACTTACTCTTGGGTAAGGAGTGGAATTGCTGGGACAACGTTATTCGATATGCAACCCTAATAGATAATGCTAAGATGTTTGAAGCATGGCTTCAATGAGCTCTGTATAAGGAATCCTCTTGATCTGTTCTGGAATTGCCTGGCTTTTTTAACTTTACTCATTAAATGGAATCAAATTTTATCTTGTGTGGTCTTGATTTGCTTATCTTTATGGCCTTGATTTTCTTCTCCAAAGCACTAATGTGGTACATTGATTAGCCATATGTCTTTTTTCCCCTCTGTTCATAGCTGTTTCTGCTTTTCCCTCCATTTTTCTATTGATATGTCTGCTTTTTTCTATTAGTATACACATACAAATAAATACATACAAATATACACATACAAATAAATACACACTTAAGTTTTTTTCTATTGATTATCAAGATATAAGTAATATATTATGTACAAACAAATATATGTTTAAGATTTGTGGCTCTAAATATTACAGATATGTTCTCCTAGTTTATTGCTTATCTTTCATCTTCTTTCTTTTAGGTATCTTTTGACATCATTAAAACTAAGACACAGGATTGATTTAGCTATATGTAGTCTTTTTTGTTTCCATATGAATTGCAGAATTGTTTTTTCTATTTCTGTAAAAATGCCACAGGGGGAGGGTTATTTAGGTATCAGTTTTCTCTTTCACTGGCACTTTTCAACAACGCACCAGCTTTCTTTGAAAGATGAAAATTCCCTTCCTCTGGTTGCTCATTAGGAAAACTTTTTCGATTGTTTAGCAAGATATATGTAATATATTACATACAAATATGTGTGTTGGCAAGGATGTATAGAAATTGAAACCCTCCCACACTGTTGATGGGAATATAAATTGGTACAACTATTATGAAGTTTCCTTTAAAAATTAAAAAAAGAAGTACAGGGATGTCTGGGTGGTTCAGTCAGTCAAACATCTGCCTTTGGGTCAGGTCATGATCCCAGGATCCTGGGTTAGAGCTCCTCACTGGGCTCCCTGCTCAGCGGGAAGCCTGCTTTTCCCTCTGCCTGCCACTACCCCTACTTTGTGCTTTCTCTGACAAATAAATAAAATAAATTTTTCTTAAAAAAATAAAAAGAGAAGTACATGTGACCCTGCAATTCCACTTCTGGGTATGTATCCAAGGCAATGAAATCAATATTTCAAAGAGATATTTGTACCCCCATGTTCACTGCAGCACTACTCAGAATAGCCAAGATGTAGAAACAACCTAATGCCCATCAATGGATGAAAGGGTAATGAAAAGCCAGTATGTACATATAATGGAACATCATTCAGCCTTAAAAAGAAGGAAAGTTTGCAATATGAGACAACATGGGCGAACCTTGAAGACGTTACGTTAAGTGAAATAAGCCAGCCATAGAAAGACAAATACTATATGATTCCAATTATATGAAGTACTGGAAATACTTCAGTCCATGGACCCAAAGAGTAGGGTGATGGTTGTCAGGGGCTAGAGGGAGGGGGAAATAGGGAGTTACTAATCAACAGACGTAAAGTTGGAGTTAAGCAAGATGAATAAGTTCTGGAACTCTGCTGTATAATGTTGTACTTATAGTCACCAATAATATATTGTACACTTAAAAATTTGTTGAGTGTAGCATGTTAAATGTTCTTACCACAATAAAATAACAAAAAAAAAAATAGTAAAGTCCCAAGACAAACATCCATTAATACATACTATATTCATGCAGGAAAAGAATTTATTTCACTTGTGGGAAACTCAGTAGAAATCATGGAGAAATTGAAAAGATTGGTGGAATAAGGCATATTCAGAAGTGTATCTAAGCTTTTTGAACTGCGAAATTTGAAAAATTCATGAGAATAACTTCTTTATTAGGAAGTTGAGAGAATCATGATGTGTCAGATAAAAACAAGAACAAACATAAGAAACTTGAAAAAAAACAAAACCCTAAGACACAAATTTTATAGCATAAAGAATAGATTTAGCAAAATGCACGAAACAATCACCATATTTAAGAGCCAGTTTTCTTAGTCCCATAACAGTCCAGAGAAGGGAGATTTGCAGAGATAGTTAAAAAGGAAGCCATACACTTAAATTACGCTCTTTGTCCCTAAAACAAAGTCCCGCCCCTGCTCTTCCACTAGATGAGTCTGGCTAGAGAAGGAGAATAAAATGGAGAGTACAGAACACTTGTCTCTAAGACCCCAAGGAAAGCCTGAGGAAGTTGAAAGCTTAGAGTTCTCCTATCCTGGCATAGCATGGGAAGGGTAGAGTAGAGAGAGCTATGTGGAAATCTGCATTTCCTTAAAGGGAGTATGAAGGTCTGCTTGCATGTGAAGGATGATGCAAAAGTAGCTGGTGGCCCAACCTGAAGAGGCTGACATAAAGGAGACAAAGTAGCAATCATTATGGAAAAACAATGAGAGCAGTCAAAAATAAACAGAGAGAGAGAGAGAGAGAGAAATTGTAAAGGATACTGCAGGTGAATAAAGGCTAAAAACTAACGGTCAGATGTACCCCATCTCTCGCCTTGATAATGTATGTGAGTTGAACTGACACTCAACGTGGTGATATGTATGTGTGTATGTATTGTATGGGGGAGGGAGGAGTGATGTTCTTTGTACATGGCTTATAAGAGCACCTTGGGCATTGATATCCAGTGGTCTGACAGTGGAAAAGACCAAGAGGAGTGCTGCACAGGAGGTTTTTATCGGCCAAGTCTAGAAGAATCTTCTCTCATTCTATTGGTCAGAACACAGCTAATTGCAAGGGAGACAGAAAAACATCGTCTAGCCACATGTCTCAGAGGAATGGGAAACAGATTTGGTAAATAGCTAGTCAATCTTTATCACAGTGCTCAAAATCAAGTTAGGTTGGGTTAAAGTAAAATTGAGCTAGATACCTTTTATGTCTGAATTGTATGGCCTGAGGTTTTATACTATCAACACATAGCTTATAAGAATATTCAAGGCCTGATTCCTGTCTACATCTATATTCTCATCACTCCTCATTTTCTTTCTTTGCATTCTGTCCTCCAGTTTCACCAAACTCGTTTCTGTTCCTTTTTTTTTTTTTTTTTTTTTTTTTACAAAATCTTATTTATTTGACAGAGAGAGAGACACAGTGAGAGAGGGAACACAAGCATGGGGGGTGGGAAAGGGAGAAGCAGACTTCGGGTGGAGCAGGGAGCCTGATGCGGGGCTCGATCCTAGGGCCCTGGGATCATGACCTGAGCTGAAGGCAGATGCTTAAGGACTGAGCCACCCGGGTGCCCCTCATTTCTGTTCCTTAAAGGAGTCATGCTCTTTGAGGATTCCTCTCTACATCCATTTTTTCTCTACCTGAGAGACTCCTATTGCTTACCTTCCCCCCTCCTCCCTACTGTGCCATTTGTCTGGTTAACGCTTATTCATCCTGCAGGTCACACTTTGGAAGTCACTGCCTTAAAAAGTCTTCCTTGACTACCACCCAGACCCTAGACTAAATTAGTTACAACTGACTTCTGGATATACCAATTTTACCTTGATTTTCTTGTTTTGACTTTTGTAATTGTGTGATTTTCCCACTGGAGCATAAGCTCCAGGTCAAGGCTTAAGCTTATCTTACCTACTATTTTATGAGCACTTCTCATGATATTTGGGATAGTGTTTAAGAAGTACTTTTGGAAGGAAGGAAGGAAGTAGGAAAGGAAGGAAGGAAGGAAGGAAGAAAGGGTATTTGCAAGAATTCATCAACAATGAAATTGTTGTATTTGTTACATATTGATTGCCAGATTGACTCAGCTAATTATCTCAGTAGTTAGGTCTATACTCCTTCTCTCTTCACTACTCCATGTGTACTATCTACAACTACTTCTCCTACAAACTGCATGCTTGGTCAAAGAGAATGCCTCTGAGAAAAGAAAACCCCTCCTGAGTCGACTGTCTATGAGTCACTGCGCTCCTTTGACATCCCTAAGCATGATTTCATTTACCATTATGGGAAATGTATTTGTAACATCCTGATGAAAATTACTGCCAGGTGCATACATGGATTTTGACAGACGGCTGAAAGAAAGAATGATGAAGCCTGTTTAGAGTCTTCTAGATTCTTGTGGAATGGAGAGCATGGAGACAGGAACTGGTAGACATTTATCTAGATTTTGTAAAATGAAGTTTTGAAGATAAAAGTAATGATTAATCAAGAAACTCATGGACTCTGAAGTTAGAAGTGAATCTGAAGTTAGTCTGAAGTTAGTCTGTAACGGATTATGGCTCAGCCCGGGCTGGGACTGATAAGGCGCCAGTTGTGCCAGTAAAAAGTACCAATGAAGAAAAAGGTAAAGTAAAAGAGTGTTGCAGTCTCCCTTACTTGAGTGTAACAGAGTCTTACACGCTGGTATTACTGAAGCTAACAGAAGAGGGTAGAAAATAAGGAGAGAATAATATCTAGAACATAGTCTCTCTACATGGTTACCAACCTAGAAGTTATTCATGTTCTAGGGGCACTTGGGTGGCTCAGTCTGTTGGGTGTCTGCCTTTGACTCAGGTTATGATCCCAACGTCCCGGGATCGAGCCCCACATTGCGACGGGCTCCCTGCTCAGTGAGGGATCCTGCTTCTCCCTCTGCCTCTGACCCTCCGCCTGCTTGTGCTCTCTTTCTCTCTCTCTCAAATAAATAAAATCTTTAAAAAAAAAAATTCATGTTCTAGTTGGGGCATTGCCACCTGGCTCTGCACACACCCTCTCCCATAGGTTAACTGCTCACTGCTGTTTTCAACAGAATGATGTGAATCCTACTTTCAGTTGTTCTCCAGGAGAGGTTTACCACTGAGAGTCTTGTGCTTTATATTGAGTCTGTTGGGGGAATCTATGGCTTCTCCTTGAGGCTCTGTCCCTTTCCTCTTCTTTCCTGACTCTGGGCATTTTCCACTGCTTTGGATGGCCTTCCCAAGAGATTGCAGTGGGATAATCAAAGGAGAGGAGACATAAGCCAGACAGCTTTGTACTGATTTGTAGCTTTTATAAAACCATTTCCCTAAGGGAGGAGACTTTAATGAATCATTGTCATAAGGGTTTGGGATTATCTATGATTTTTAATTATTCCAACTACCCAGATCATTTTTTGCCATAAGAATCAGGACTTGCCGACATGGTTTGGCTGATAGAGATCAGGTTCCTGATGTGCTGAGTAATTAAAAGTACAGTTGATCCTTGAATCTCTAACTGCATATGTGCCCATCTCCTTTATTAGGTATCTTCTTACATCTAATGTATATTGCTAATTTTTAAGTAGGAATCTTGTTACTTTTACCTTTTTTCTATGTATCAGTGAAACTCTCTAAGACTTCTTGGGTCAAATCCTTTTTGCATTAATCAAATTGAAGCCAACCTTTTAAAATGCCAGCAGTAGAATGCATGTATCTTGACTAGTTTTTATTTTCAACTGATGGCGTTTACAAAGAGAGAGAGAGAAAGAGAGTCTTCATTTCCAAATGGCAATTATCTTTGCATTTACATATCACCACTTTGTCAGAGAGTCTACAGTGATAGGTTATTCTTTCATTGTTATTCATGAGATACTATCAGCCAGTCATAAAATTGTAGAATGATTTGCCCTAAATTGGGATTAGAATGTAGTGAACAAGTATAGAATCAGTCATTGCTCTTTGAATTCAATGAGGCGCCAGTGGTGTAAAGCTTTTGTTTCTAACAGCACATTTTTTTTTTTTTTTTTTTAGGGAAGTTGGATTGGAGAGGGCAAATGGAAGGAAAATACAGGAAAAGTTCACCAAGACAAAACATGGGAACTCATCAAGGCTATTTGAGAGGAGGAAGCCTGAAAGCAGTAAGAATCAAAGAAACACAAATGGATCCTTAGTCCTCAGGAGTTTAGGGGGTCTGTAGGCATCAACTTTCAATCCAAAAAATAGACTGACCTAAAATAATGAGAAGCACTGGAATTACTTTTAGAGCATTCTACACATATTACCTTAAAAATAAGCATGTAGGGCGCCTGGGTGTCTCCGTTGGTTAAGTGTCTGCCTTCGGCTCAGGTCATGATCCCAGGGTTCTGGGATGGAGTCCCACATCGGGCTCCCTGCTCCGCAGGAAGTCTGCTTCTCCCTCTCCCACTCCCCCTGCTTGTGTTCCCTCTCTTGCTGTGTCTCTTTCTGTCAAATAAATAAAGAAAATCTTTTTTTAAAAAAAAGGCATGTAAATAATGTAAATAAAAATAAACTACCTATAAAAATATTCCCGTAACATGGGATAGTGGATGTAATCCTGTGCTTGGCATCCTGCCTCATGTCAGGTAAGGCACATTTTGCTCACCTTGAAAGACAGGCAGATCTCACGACTCTCCACTCTCAGTAAATCAAAGTTCCCTATTAATACATCTTCTGTCTTATTTCCTGCTCCCCTACCGTAATCCACATGATGTCCAGCTCTAAATACTGGAAGAGAAAATTTAAATTAGGTTTAAAAATGGGAACAGGTAAAAATTCATGGGAAAATAATAGCCCATTTTCATAAAACTACGCTGAGTAATAAAAAGATTTTTATACAAATAAAGAGAAAATAAAATTACAAGCCATAATTTTCTTTAAGTAGGCTTTTTTTTTTTTTTTTTAATGCCCTGGAAATTCCTAAGTGTTAAACAGCACCTATTCTGAATACTGAATACAGACAGGTGTCCTTTCTGTTTTACACTTACTTTAAAAGTATCCGTATGTATATTCATTTTTGTTCTATTTCTTCTTTTTACCCAGCCCTCTTAAATTTCAAAAATGACTCAATGTCCCAACTTGGAATTTTTCGGCCATTTTTCTGGAAGACCCTTTCTTAATAATCAGTCATTCTGCCCTTGTCAAAATGCTGATGGAATAACTAACCCTGTTCTGATAATAGTTATTTCCTAGAATTTCTGTCTCTATTGGTGTAGCCATAACTGGGTATTTCAATCAGGCAGGTAACATTTCAGGTAAAGGGACTAGCAATCCTGCATCTTCTGGGAAAGTAAGCCCATTGTAAACAGAAATGCTTAAGTTGGCACAAGTTGTGGAGTGATCACCAGTGAGAGGAAGCCCACAGGTTTTAATATGTGTTACCAGCGACTATAGATTCGTGCTGCAGCTAAGCAAAATTGAGCCGGTTACCAACTGACATCAACTAACTTCAATTAAGAATATATTTCCTGATCATGTGAATACATTTACCTAAAATTATAATGATATTTAGAATACAAAACGGATATTTGCATGGAAGAGAAATGCCTTTCTGTTCCGCAAATGATTCTGATTCTTTACAGGGCTAGCTGTTGCCTATGTTTTGGTCCCAGGGTGGAGTGTTGGCTGCTCTGGTAAATAAATTATAAGGGAGAGTGTAGAAGAAGTTTCTATCACTTGCTATAGTCCATATGACAGGTTTCGTCATTTTTTAAAAAATGGAATAAATCCCTTTTTTTGATGCTTATTTCAGTGCATTCTCTTCTGCAAAGAAAGCAAAATGGTGACATGGCCATGAGGATAGGTACTGACATTTTTCTTTTTAGGAGGTGGAGCTTAGAAAAGAGAACTTAACGTGCGTGGTAATGCCCCATGCTGTCAGCTGGGAAACATAAGACCCAGCCTTTGCGCTCTTACACACAACAAAGGGAAAATGATATGATGTAGCTCACAGTGCCGATCACCTTAAGAACCTACAAAGCAAATTACACAACACACGCACTGCTTTCCACTCAAGTTATGGGATCATGGCAATGTGTTCCCGCCTCTACACAGCAATTTTGGCACTTACTGTGCCAAATGCTGACAAGGGGATGGCACCATGTTCCCCACTTTCACTTTCTTCTGAATAATAAAAACAAAAAGTAGAGAGGTGGTGCTCTTTGGCAATTACCTTCTTTTTTTTTTTTTTTTTTTCCTTGAGAGAGAGAGAGAGAGAGAGAGAGAGAGCACACTTGCCTCGTGAGAGCGGGCGCGCAGGTTGGGAGGGAGAGGGACGGTTAAGGCCAGGGCAGAGGAACAGGGAGAGAGAATCTTAAGCAGGCTGCAAGTCCAGCGTGGAGTCGAGGACCCTGTTATCACGTTTTTTTTTTTTTTTTAGATTTTATTTATTTATTTGACAGAGAGAGAGACACAGCGAGAGAGGGAACACAAGCAGGGGGAGTGGGAGAGGGAGAAGCGGGCTTCGGGTGGAGCAGGGAGCCGGAAGTGGGGCTCGATCCTAGGACGCTGGGATCATGACCTGAACCGAAGGCAGACGCTTAACGACAGAGCCACCCAGGAGCCCCTGAGATCATGATCTTGATGAAGGATAGTGGGAAGAAAGGCAGGCAGGGACAAGGGCCCCGCCCGAAAACGAAAGAACGCTTAAAGGAATTTTACACCACCTGGAAGGAGCCCGCCACCCTTTTCCACGTAAACAACTACCTGATAGGCAGATGAGCACGGGGACAAAAACCTGATTTGGATGACAGGCGCATGGAGGGTTAATCAGATTAAAACAAGCCGCCAACAAGCCCATAAAAACCCCTAGCCTTAGAAACTACAGTGGCAACCCTCTTGGTCCCTTCCCTCTTTGGGAGCTTGGTAATATCCGTCTATAAACTTTGCTTTGTTGCCCACCGCTCTTTGTCTAGTCCGCCTTTTCATTCTTCCAAGCGGCGTGACCAAGAACCTCGGGCACGGAAGGGAAAGAAATCCTACAACAACCTGAGCCGAAATTAAGAGTCCTACGAGTCACCCACGGAGATATCCAGGCGCCACTCAATTACCTTCTTTAGGTAAGGGAATGTGAAGTAGGAAAAATAACGCATTTCTTCTCCTTCTGGGTGCATTTATGTGTTTTCGAAGATGTCTTAGGATCAGTTCTGCTAAATTCACCCGGAAATGCTTGGCAAATGGTTGTAGGTAATATGCCAATAAACACCCACAAATAGATGAAGCAAGCACACCAACAACAGCAAGGTCCTTTGACCATTAAAATAACCCAATTCAGAAGATTATACATGTATTGAATTATTTTCTGTCTCATGTTTCATCCATTTGTTCATTTATCACCAAGAGTGCATACAGTTTCATAGGTGCTGTCATGTATGAAATGTGGCAAAGGGATATATTTCATCCAATTTCCATCTTTGTTATACTCTAGGATAAGCAGAATTAGCACATCATTTGTGTTCTTTATACATTAATTTATTTAACAAATATTAACTGAGCACCTAATATGTACCAAATTCTGAGCTAAGAACAGGAAATCTAACGATAAATAAAATCTGGTCCTTGTCCTTGACTAGCTTTCAGGTTCCTGAGCACCAGCAGACTACTTGTCTTTTATGTCCTTTGGGGGTATAAAATATGGATAATCTTTCCTCATAAAACCATGGGGCACTCTGAGTTTAATTTTCAAGTAGATACCATCAAGAAAGCCAGTTTTGTATTTCCTAAAAACACGATCTTTCCCCAGTAGTGTAAGTTGTCTTTGATCATTTTTCTCTACTTCCTCACCTCTCATATAGTCCTCAGTTCCTGCTGTTGGACTCCTCTTTCTATTACTACAGGGCGCTTTTCTTATTTGGGTTATCAATGACCCCCTAGCTGTCAAACCCAGTTCAAAGAAACAGAAGTGAGGAAATGTATGGCGCATGTGTTTATTCATTCTACATATACACTTTGGGTACCCACCATCACAGTGCTAGGCATGGTAAGGGAACTCTTAAGTATTTATAGAGAATGGTGTCCCTTAAAAGACCGCAAGTCTCTTGAGTATAAGATCTTTGTCTTTCCTTTATCCCTAGAATTTTACATACTTTTCAGGTCTTATCTGATTTGCTCTGGTATATTTGATAGAAGAAACTTCTCCCTCCTAAGGCTTTGATGATAATGTTTTAATGTGGTTTACTTGCTACTTACGTGGCCAGTCTTCCCGGTGTCAAAAGACTCCACTGAGAGGGAATAAGGTTGTCTTGTTTGCGGTACTGGTCCAGTGGCCGAGACTATGGTTACATTCCTTGGAGAAGGAGCATAGAGATCACTTTCTATTTCTTGAGGTACATAGGCCTAGGAGTCCAAGGACTGAGCTGAGTTTTATCCAAATCTGAATAAAACTAAGATTTAATGACTAAAGAAAGGCAAAGTAGAAATGCCAAATTCCAGGGGCAGTTTTTGGTTTTGGTTTTGGGGTTTTTTTTTGTTGATGTTGA
The DNA here is from genome assembly GCF_009762305.2 of Zalophus californianus. Lineage (NCBI taxonomy): Eukaryota > Metazoa > Chordata > Mammalia > Carnivora > Otariidae > Zalophus > Zalophus californianus. Next base: position 22,438,708 of record NC_045600.1, read on the forward strand.
CTTGTAGAACCACATGGTCCAGGGCTATGGGAGAGGAAGCATTGAGGTTTTTAGAAGGAGGCACTTAACGGAATTCTCCAAACACAAGTGGTTTGATGTTACCAGTTAGAATATAGATCGAGTACAAATAAATAAAACTTGCCTCTGGCATGGTAGAAACCCACTCTTTTTAATGATCGTGCTTTCTTTTATGCAGAAATGTTGGAATTCCCATTTTTCTGTTCTTTACCTGCTATTGTTATAGACATGTAACATAAATTTTGAGCAATTTTGTCCAAACTCCTAGTTTTAATTTTTTTTTAAGATTTTATTTATTTGACAGAGAGAGAGAGAGAGAGAGCAAACAAGCACAAGCAGGGGGAGTGGCAGAGGGAGAGGGAGAAGCAGGCTCCCTGCTGAGCAGAGAGCCCAACATGGGGCTCAATCCCAGGACCCTGAGATGATGACCTGAGCTGAAGTCAGATGATTAAGTGACTGAGCCACACAGACACCCCATACTCCTAGTTTTAATTAACATAATTTATTCATAATACTCAAAACCTCTCTCTCATGAATCTTTTTATCATCTTGTAGTTCTCTTCCCTGTGGACATCCATTACCATGCTTCTGCATACATTTATTGTACAAATATTAAGTACTGGGCCCAACAACAAATAAGACCGATATAATTCTTACTCTCATGAAGGTAACAACCTAGGAAGGACACCATCATACTCTGTTAAAGATCAGTAGTGGGCGCCTGGGTGGCTCAGTTGGTTGAGCGACTGCCTTCGGCTCAGGTCATGATCCTGGAGTCCCGGGATCGAGTCCCACATCGGGCTCCCTGCTCAGCAGGGAGTCTGCCTCTCCCTCTGACCCTCTTCCCTCTTGTGCTCTCTGTCTCTCATTTTCTCTCTCTCAAATAAATAAATAAAATCTTTAAAAAAAAAAGATCAGTAGTTTCCCTAGCATGGCTAGTACATAAGTACTCAATAAAATTTGTAGCATGAATGAATGAATGAATGAACATGCCATATTCTCTCTAATCTCCGTGCCTTTGAGGGTGTGGTTTCCTCTGCCTAGAATGCTCCGCCCATACTTGTATACCTCATTTGATTCTTCTTGGTGCCATCATCTCTTTGGCCTTATCTGAAGACCCCAGGCAACCTAGATTCTACTTTCTCTGTTCTCCTAAAGATCCCTATATATCTCATTCATACTTCATACGTAGAACGTAGGTACAAACACAAGTACTACACATCATGTCTTCAAATGCCATAATTACTTGAGGTCAGGAACCATGTCTCTTTCAGATTCTCCCTAGCACCCAGCACAGGGGCTGGTTCACAATATTTGATCAGTGAAAATGAATTGGTAAGTGGAGAAAAAAAATGATTGAAATAAATTACCCTTAAAAAATGACTTTGTAACCAAAGTTTGCCAGACTTTAGCCCCAAATTTCTCCATGTGACAGCTAGGATCCAGCCAACTTGTTCGTAGATTTGTCTTTCACTTTCTCATCGTTATGACTTTCACCTACTCTTGCCTGTAAACAAATGCCTCTTCTACTACTACTAACCACTCACTTCAGACCCCCTGAAATGTTAACCCCCTTCCCTATCTTTACCACTCTCCTCACATTTCTAACTCACCAAACACCCCCTCATTCTTAGCATATTTCCCAGCTCCTTATCTGAAATTACTTCATTTTCCCGTGAAGCTCTGTCACACTTTTATAATGTCATTATAGATTTTCTCTTATAGTTTTAAGTACTTACCACATCTGCCACAGTAGATTCCAAGCACCCTGAAGGGAGGACCTGTGTCTTGCAAAAGGCCTTGCAAAGAGGAAGCACATAATATTTATTCAAGTTGAATTTGTGCATTAGCTTCTTGTTAAATCACTTGACCATTTGGACAAGTAACAACTCTCTTTCTGTCTCTCTCTCTCGGTGTCTCTCTCTCTCTTTTTCACTCACTTGCAGGCATGTACATTGTAGGAATGCAAGTCAAAAAAGGGGGGGAAGAATTCTTTTGATAAGCTCTGGAGAATATAATCTCTATTTTCCTCTCTGACAGAATTATCAGGTTCATATTGTAGCTGACCCAGCAGTAGCCACCAAAGCATGTCATCATGACATTTCAAAGACCAGAGATACAGAGAAGATTCTAAAAAACCAGATCACACACAAAGGACAGAGAACCAAAATGGCATTGGTCTACCCAACAGCAACATAGGAATCTAGAAGACCATGGTAGAATATAATTCTTAGGAAAAAAGATTTTCTACCTAGATTTCCATAGTTTAACAAAACCATCAATAATTTGAGTATAAACTTTTTCAAGGACACAAAATCTCAAAGATTACATACCATGCATCGTTTTGCAGGAAGCTACTAGAGGATGTGCTTTACTGGACAAGGGAATAAAGTAAGTTGGAGACAGTTAGGGAACCCAGCAAATAGAAAATCCACCACAAAAGAGAATGAGAAAACTAGCAAGTTGATAACAAAGGATGATAGCTGTGAAGGTAGCTGAAAGAGCAGCTAGTTCAGATTGGAGCAAGAAAATAGAGAACTTTAGAAGGAATGTCCCCAAGGTGTACAAACAAAACAAAACAAAACAAAACCACAAAACAACACCCCCCTCCCCCAAACTAGTAGATTATTGGACAGAGTTGGTGATGTAAAACCTTATCTGGAAAATCACCTTTAAAGGCCATTAATGGAACTGGGAAGATTTAGCTATAGGTCCAAATGAACCCAAGTAAATGAAAAGGATTAAGGGTTATTATTCTAAAAGAAACTAAACATTATACAAAAAAACCCACAGAAAATGAAAAGTAATCATACATTAAACAGAGAATATTTATTCATAATCATGAAAATGCCAAATAATATTTAATCAAAATGTATAACTACACTGAAAGAGTGAAGAAGAGAAAGAATATGTGTAAGAGAGAAAAAAAATTCTATAGTTCCACATTAGGAAGTCAGTGAATAAGGTTTTAAATCCATGAATGAAAAGATAGCTGCATGCTGTATTTAGAGATGCAGAGGCAAATACCTAATGAAAGAGCTAAGAGTAGAAGTGGGTGCCTCTGGCAACCAGGATGAGAGCGGAAGGGAGGAAAAGTAGGAGTAGGGGCTATTGTTACTGGTTATAAAGCGATTATTCGTCCTATCAAGCTATGTGTGTATATGCTTTGATACAAATAAAGCATTTATAAAAATAAACATGCCCTCAGTAAACCTGTGGACATGCACATCAAAGTTTGACATTCTATATAAGGTGGTTATCACAGCATTATTCTGTCACTGGGGGAACCAATCAATTTTTGTTTTGTGGTTTGTTACTAAAGAGTCTAGGAAGGGGACTGCTTGATATTAGGGTCTGATGGTGATGTATAAACCACGTGGGCCTTAGGATCTATAAACCTTAGTTGATCTCTTGCTAACTATATAGTCTGAGGCAGACTGCTTAACTTCCCTAGGTTAGAGGATAGAGAGATACCTTTATCCTAGGACTTTTTAGGACTACTACTCCAATTGCTATAATAATGGTTGGCACTGTTAACATTGCTGTTAATACTGGTTGCTCTACCATGGCCTATTTGGAACTTGACTTACATATTTCAAATTCTTGGGTTATCAGGAAAGGATCAAGTTCTGGTCCCAGTAAGAAGTGTGACCATGGGCAAGTCACTGAAACTCTCGACCCCTGACTTTTCTCAGTAACATGGGAAGAGAAACTGTGCTGATCTCAATCTTTTGAAATCAGCACTCTTATGAAGAGTGAATGAAATAATGTATATAAAGGGGTTAGCAGAGAGCTTGACAAACGGTGAGTGCTCAGTGCACAGTAATTCTGTGTTGTTCTGTTCTATCATTTGCTTATAATCCGCTTCCTTGGCTCTACCCTATCAATAGGGATTGAAATAAACAGACTCAAAGAATTTTTTAAGTAGGAAGGAACCTGAGCTATCAGGCAACTAAAGCCTTCTAATCATGTGGTTTTTCTTTTTTTCCTTTAGTTTAATTAGTTTTAATCTTTAAGCTTTAGAAAGTGGAATCAATCAGAAGGCAAGTGTGCCGGGGAATGATTTTCCAGTGCTTCTCATGTAAATTTAAATTTTAGATTCTTCAAATTAAATGGGTCTTCACTATTTACAGAGTTACCTCTCAGTTGCAAAAATTCTGCATGTTTTTTTTTTTTTCCTGGGTCACCATGTTTTTCTCCCAAATTTCCCTATTGAATCTTGGCTCCACACTCAGAAAGCACGAGGACACTTTCGTCTTGCAACTCTAGTAGAAATCTTAGCAGCAGACAGGAGCTGCTCTGGATCTGTTGAATAGATGGAAATCATGCTTTTTAAATTAGCAGAGTTGAGCACTTCTTTGTCCTCAAGTGTATAATTACTCCATCACTTTATAGGCTACAGTAGTTCTCAAAACATGTTCATGCACCAGCATTCCAGCATCATTTTTGCATGTTAGAAATGCAGCTTCTCAGACATCTCCCCAGACCTCTTGAATCAGAAACTCGAGGAGCAGGGCCCAAGCAATCTGTGTTGTAAAGAGCCCTCCAGGTGATTCTCATACATGCTAAAGTTGGGTAATGGCTGGTCTAGATCTTTCTAAGCAGAAAAAGGGGAAAGTGTACCAGAAAAAAAAGAAAAAAATTGTAGCAATGTATTGGCACAGCCAATGAGTATCAGGTGAGCTATATTCCACTGTTTCTTCCACAGAAGTTTATTGGGCATCTCGTACATGTGAGCCATTGTAATAGTCACTAGGTATTCAAGATGAATTTATTATGGTATATTAAACACTTACCTGGCCCAGCATCATTTTCATAAAATCATTCTACACACCTAATGGACTTATTGATTGGCTTTCTTATACATATGGATGCATTATCAATCCCTCCAGGATTATTTTCCTAGGCTGTAGCTTTCTTATTTAAATGATCATATTTTCTGCTGTCTCATGTCTATTTTCCTGAGAGCTTATATATTGTGTGCAAACTCACCTGCTCTGTTGACTGTTTTACATAGAATTTGGCTATAAAATAGATAATCTTTCTTTTTGTCCAAGTAAAACATATACCTGGTGGCAAATTATCTTTGCTCCTACATAGCTCTAAAGTATAGTTAATTATAGCCAGGGTATCTGTGATCCTTCACAACAAATAATTCCAAATGTGCACCCTTTTTTACAATCATCAGATACAGTCCCTGAATATACTTTCCCCCCCTTCCTCTGGGTTGCTAACCAGGGACTCAGTATTCCCAAGACTTTAAAGAGCTACATATATGCCACTGCAACTCCCAGGCCCCTATAAAGTCAGCAAGCTTCCAAGGACTCAGTTTTAATAAAGAATAAAAATCTAAGTAGATTCATCTTAAAGTTGGAAAATAATAGAGTATGGGTTTTGGAGAAGGGAATAAAGGAGGTGGAGGAGAGAGAGGCAAAGAAATAAGCATAATCGGCATTTTAATGGGAATGAGTAAACAGTCTGCACTATAATAAATCTCTGAGGCATTTGATCCCAATAAACCATCTTAATCCTTAGGGCTATTCTGGCAGCAAGAGATAAGTGCTCGGAAACCAAAATGTATTTAGCATAAAACTCACATTCTGATGTTTACTGTGTGTCTGCTCTTAAAAAAATAAATTGAAAATCCAAACTTTGAGGTGGTGTAAGGGGAAACAGCCTCTCAGGGCTCCTTCTGTGTGTCATCCAGCACCTGCCTGCCAAAGCCAACATGTGAATGCCCACTGGCCGGGGTAACTGGAGGCCTAGTTAACTGAGGCCCTTAAAAACCCTCTTTCATCTGAGTATTGTTTGACTGGCTTGGGCTGTGGAAATTTTCCCTAGGCTTTTTGGTGAGGGTATATTTTTCTAGAATCTCTTTTTCAGAGCTTCACAAAGTTAAATAACACAACAGTCCCATCTCAACAGATGTATGTGATGGAAGTATCAAAGTCACATGTCAATGTAGGGCTGGCCTGTAAAATCCTTAAATTGAAAAATACAGGAATTACTGCTTTCAGTGTTAACTATGATCAAGGAGTGGTCCGACTTCATTTTTCTTTTTCACAGACCATTAACTTATCTATACCTGGTGTTCTTAATAACACATGCTTGCCAGCTATTCCTACATAGCATTATCCTGTCTAGTTATAAAAGCTATTGCCTGAAGTGATGTCAGGAACCTGGTGAAACAGGTGGTTCTTGACTTTTCAGTCCCCCTCACAGAAGGAGCAACTAGCAGCCATCCATAGAAAAGACACATTTGTGAAGATCTCAGAACCCACAGGTCAGGATGAAGTATCCCCTTTGGACCATAAAAACTGAAAAAAATCCACATTAGAAGGCTAAGAAGAGTGGTTTCACTTTGACTGCATCACCCCTATCCCAGGCCAGTGCAGCACCATGCTGAAGGGGTCACTTTGGGTCTATGGTGTCTCCAGTGGGGAAAAGGAAAACCCAAGGTGGACCCACAGCTTCTCCACAATTCTGGGAACTTTCAGGGAGGCTAACTTAGGTATTGTGTGTCACATGGATCACTGCAGGAATCAGCTAGAGAAGGGGAAGGGAGTCTCACAGCAATAAGCTTGTGGATCTTGGCCAACCATGTTCCTCTTGGCTGTGGTGCGTGACTGGAGAGCCTATCCAATGGTTCTCCACTGGTGGCTCCATCTGGCCAGAGAGCTCAGTCACTGCATCTGCTCGCTTTGGGTCCCCAGCTGATAGTTTGTCCCAACCACAGAGTGCAGGCTAGAGACCCACACATGCAGGGAAGCAAGTCCTTGGCCCTTCCCAACTGCCAAGCATGGTTTTCAACCCCATGAAACCATGAAGTAAGGCCAGAGATGCTAGGCAGTTGGGCAGCGCATCTACAACTGAAGACACAGCAGGAAAACAAGTCCGCAGCCCCACTCAAATGCTGAGAAATCCTGGAAGAGGAAACTGCTTCCTCAATTGTGTGGCTACCTATGCAAGAACACAAGAATCGTGAAGAATCAGGTAAACTTACCACCACCAAAGAAAACTAATAAAGCTCCAATAACGGATCCTAAAGAAATGATCTATGCACTGTCTGATAAAGAATTCAGACTAAGACTCTTAAGAGAAATTCAGTGATGACAAGACACAGATACACGCTAAATAAATTAGGAAAACAATGCATGAACAAAATGAGAAGTTCAACAATTAAAAAAAGTAATCCTAGAGCTGAAGATACAATGACTAAAGAATTCAATAGAAGGCTGCAATAGCAGACTTGACCAAGGAAGAGGAAGAATGTGAACTTGAAGAGTGATGATGTGAAATTATCCAGTCAGAAGAGTAAAAAGGAAAGAAAGAATAGACAAAGCCTCTGTGAATTACAGGATACCATTAAAAGAAACAATACACATATTGGAATCTGAGCAGAGAGTGGAAAAGGGGCAGAAAGATTAGTTAAGGAAATAATGGCTAAGAACTTCCCAAATCTAGAGTGAGATTTGGGCATACAAATTCATGAAGCTCATAGGTCCCTGGAAAGTTTCAACTCAAGAAAAATCTTCTTTAAGACCTAATAAAACAGCCTAAAACTGAAGAAAAAAATTTAAAAGCAAGAGAAAAAAAATATTCTTTATATACAAGGGAACCCTCACAATCAGTGAGGGTTTCTCAACAGAAATGTTGCAGGCCAGGAGAAATTGGGGTGATAGATTCAGAGAGCTGAAAGAAAAAAAACTGCCAACCAAAAATTTTTTACTTGGCAAAGTTGTCCTTTATAAATGAAGGAGAGAAAGAGCTTCCCAGAAAACACAAACAAAAAAAGTTGAGAGATTTCATCACCACTAGACCTGCCTTTCAAGAAATGCTGAAAGTTCTTCAAGCTGAGCTATAAAATGCTAATTAGTGACATGAAAACATTCCAAAACATAAAACACTGATAAAGGTAAGGGTATGGTCAAATTTAAAATACTCCAATACTGTAACATCTCTTTATTCTAATATAAAGGTTAAATCTTAAGGTTATTAAAAATAATCATAGCTGAAATAATTTAATGGATATATACTATAAAAAGATGTAAATTGTGACATCAAAAATATGAAATGGGATTAAAAGAGTAGTGTTGTATGTGATTAAAGCTAAATTGTTATCAGCTTAAAATACTGTTTTAGCTATAAGATGTGCTATATAAGTCTCGTGATAACTATAAAACAAACAAAAACTGTAGTAGTTATACAAAAGATAAACAGAAGTGAATCAAAGCATACTACTATGGAAAAACATCAGTTCACAAAGGAAGACAGCAAGAGAGGAATGAAAGAACAAAAGAACAAGAAAACAGCCAGAGATCAACTGAGATTTAACCCTGGTTTTCAAGGACGTTTCAACATACACAAATCAATAAATGTGATACACTGCATTAATAAAATGGGGGACAAAAATCATATCATCCCCATAGATGCAGAAAAAACATTTGATAAAATTCAACATCCTTTCATGATATCATCATACTTTATATCATCATGAATTAACAAAGGCATAGAAGGAATACACCTCAACACATGAATGGTCATACATGACAAGCCCATAGTTAACATCATATTCAATAATAAAAGGTTGAAATTTTTTCCTATAAGATCAGAAAAAAGACAAAAGTACCTACTCTGAGCCTTCCTTTTTAGCATAGTAATGGAAATCCTAGCCAGAGCAATTAGGCAAGAAAAATAAGTCATCCAAATCAGAAAGGAAGAAGTAAAATTGTTCCTGTTTGCAAATGACATGACCTTATATATAGAAAACTCCAAAGATTCCGTCAAAAAAATTGTTAGAACTAATAAACGAATGCTTCAGTCCACAAAATCAACATATAAAAATCAGTTCTGTTTCTATACATTAATAATAAACTATCTCTAAAAGAAATAAAACAATCCCATTTATAATAGCATCAAAAAGAATAAAATACTTAGGAATAAAGGTAACCAAGGAGGTGAAAGGTATGTGCACCCAAAACCATAAGATACTGATGAAAGAAATTGAAGACCCAGATAAATGGAAAGATATTCCATATTCATGTATCAGAAGAGTTTAATATTGTCAAAATGTCTATACTACTCAAAGCCATCTATAGATTGAACACAGTCTCTATCAAAATTATGTCATTTTTCACAGAAATAGAGAAAACAATCCTAAACTTCAAATGGGATGACAAAAGACTCTGAAACCGAGTGATCTTGAAAAAGAACAAAGCTGGAGGTTTCACACTTCCTGATTTCGAACTAATTTACCAAGTTATAGTAATCAAAACAGTATGGCACTGACATAAAAACAGACACATAGAACAACAGAACAAAAGAGAGAGCCTATAAATATACCCACACATACATATGTTCAGCTAATATTTGACAAAAGAGCCAAAAATATTCATTGGGGAGAGGATAGTCTCTTCAGTAAATGGGTCCAGGATAACTGGATATTCACATGCTGAAGGATGAAATTGGACCCCTATCTTATACCACTTACAAATATTAACTTGAAATGGATTAAAGATTTAAATGTAAGGCCTGAAGCCATAAAACTCCTAGAATAAAACCTAGGAGAAAAACTCCTTGACATTTGTATTGACGATGCTTTTCTGAATATGACACCAAAAATGCAAGCAACAAAAGCAAAAATCAATAGGTGGAATTACATCAAACTAAAAACCTCTAAGCAGCAAAAGAAACAACAAAATGGAAAAGTTAACCTACAGAGTGGGAGAAAATATTTGCAAACTATCTCATAAGGGGTTAATATCCAAAATCAATAAGGAACTCTTCTAAATCAATAGTAAGAAAACACTCTGAATGTAAAAATGTTTAATGTAAAAAATGTAATGTGGAAAACAAAGGACCTGAATAGACATTTTTTTTCAAAGACATATGGCCAACAACTACATAACAAAATACTCAATATTATTAATCATCAGGGAATTGAAAATCAAAACCTCAGGGAAGGGGAGAGGACTTGATTTTTTTATTTTTAAGGAACATCATGAAATGCACTGGCTTAATATTTGCAAAATATTGCAAATTATTAATCGGAATTGAAAATCAAAACTTCAGGGAGGGGGAGAGGGCATGATTATTTTTTTTAAAGGAACATCATGAAATGCACTGGCTTAATGTCTGCAAAATATCCTCCCCAGATACAATCAAAAGTCCAGAAATCTGTGTAGCTGAATGTGCAGTTTACACTGTCTAGTTTCCAGCAAAATTAAGATGAGAATCACTTTCTAATCTATTTTGTTTAGCAAGTAGGAAAGGTGGAGAGCTGGTTTTATTGTGAGCTAAAAGTGGATAAAAACTAGTAGATTATATTTAGAATACAGTCTTCTTCGATGTGGCCTCTTCTCTCCCTTTAGTTGTGGAGTTTGTTCTGTCAGTCTTCAGGCTGATTTCTGGGCTATTAGGATAATTTGATAGTTATCTAGTTGTGTTTGTGGGTTGAGAGGAGCCTAGGGTCCTCCTACTCCGCTGCCATCTTGTGAATCCTCAGGACTTCATTATTTTAGATGCTCTAATTCTGAACCTATCTTCTGATATCACCTCACATCAAATACCTCAATAACTTGACGTTAAGCAAAGTGAAGTAAATCATACAAAAAAAGACAAATATTGTATGATCTCATACGTGGAATCTAAAAACTCTGACTTCTAGAAACAGACAGTAGATAGGTGGTTGCCAGGGGTGGGGTGGTGGCAGAAATGGGAAGATGCTGGCTAATGGTATAAACTTACACTTATATGATGAATATGTTCTGGGGATCTAATTTACAGCATGATCACTATAGTTAATAATACTGTATTATATACTTGAAAGTTGCTAAGAAAGCAAATCTTAAGTGTTCTCGCCACACAAAAAAATTAAATATGCGGGGTGATGGATGTGTTAACTAACCGTATTCTAGTAATCATTTTGTAGTATATACACGCATCAATTCAGCACCTTGCACACCTTGAACTTCTACAGTGCTATATGTCAGTTGTATCTCAAAGCTGGAAAAATTAGAATTCATCAGAACAAAACAGTTATTGCTCTAGCAGATATATATGTTATCAAATTGTAGCTTGTCACCCGCCAAGTGAGGAAGTCACAAAAGTTCTGTCCAACTACATAGACATGTGACTTGTGGTTTTACAATACATGGGAAATGATGTTCATAATATCCGTGTTTAAGGAGGTTTTAAATTTAAATTTAATTTTAATTTAAAATAGAAAAAGGAGAAGGTACATAAAGACCAGCACAAAAAACTAACACAGTAGCTAAAACATTTTATAAGTATAAAAGTATTTTTTTTTCTTTTTTACAAAAGAAATGCAGGGTGTGGGGGTTTTGTGGGGAGGGTGTGGGTGTGTGGGGGGGGAGTGTGGGTGTGTGTAAGGGCAGAGCTTATTAACATTAGGCACTGTTTCTGGAATGAAGAGGGAGAACGGGGGGACCAGCGGGGGAGAGAAGAGAGACCTCTTTATTTTAGATGCTCTAATTCTGGACCTAACTTCTGAACAATTATGAACAGGAGCTTCAGTGCAACTCTTTTGCTTCTCCTCTCCTTGCCCACTTTTTCTTCCTTCTTGTTTGGATTATGAAGAGTAATGATTCTAGTTTTCCCATTTCAAATTTGACATCAAAACAGGTCTGGTTACTCGTACCCATGCATGCACTTAAGCACATGTTCCTGGGTGATGTGTGAACACTGAAAACACAGTAACACTAAAGAAATTACAGTTTTTTGGGTTTTAATAGCACCCTTAATTTAAGTTACCTTCCACCCCACTCCTCACCTGCCTGATTTTCCTTTCATGTAAACCTAGACAACCTTCATGTTGCTGTTGTTTTAAGAAGAATATTTATGTGCTCTGCTAGGTTCCCCCCCTTCAAATACATAAGTAAATGAAATGGGGCAAACTGCTAAACACAGAGTAGGTACAGGAAAATTGTTTACTTATTGAAACCTATTCCACTTTGCATTCTACCCCATGAAACCAAGAAGCAAAGTCTGTGGTGGTTCTGACCATTTTCCCTAACACTTACTATGACTTTGTGATAGAGAAGAATATACTTTCAAATAGTCTATAAATAACTTTGTCTCAGACTCTCTCTCTCTCTTTCATGATACCTTTATGATGAAAATCAAGGGTCAAAAATTACAGGTGAGTGAGAGCAAAGGAGAGAAAATCACCATTATCCACAGACAGTGGAGCAGTAATAGAATCATAACTTGGAAGTGTGCTTAATGAATTATCCCTTCTATGTAGACTCATGCAAATTCAATGTAGTTATACTTATTGCAAATACATGAATATAACCCTAGGGAAATATGCTAGTAGATTTGTGATGACAGTTCTAGAAGTAAATGTGGGTATTTCTTGGCTTCCACAGGTGCCAATGGGTACTATTCTCCCTCACCCACTCCCTTGAAGGAGAACATAGAGTCTGTTCCAAGATGTCACATTTCATGAAAGACAGAGCAGCCGTATATAATCCATAGACATTTTTATTCATTTCAGAAAGTAAGCACAGTTGAATTGAAATACACACAAACTGAAAAATCCTTTCAGTTTTCAGGCAATCTCATTAAACGATGAAGAGTTTACTTAGCAGTTAATCTGTTCTTTTACGTTGTCCTTGAATGAAGAACTGGAATCATGCCATTAATTGTCCATCAGAAAGAATGCTAGGTTCAGGTACTCTGAAACACATTGATTAAGAACAAGACTCAAGTCAAGAGACCCAGTAAGAACTACTCTTTTAATGCCCTTTTTTGTTTGTTTGTTTAACAGTGTGTAGTATTAAAAGATATTCTTTCATGGGAAGGTGGGCATATGTAAAACAAGAACAGCAACATGTTAACACTGCTTGAAGTCAGATGATAGAAAAGTGGGGGTTTTATTATTGATCACAATAAAAAGCCAAATTAAAAACAAAACCAAAATAATGCATTTCAATAAAGGGTTACAAGGTTTCCTGAAGGCATCTTGGTTTCCCAGTGTTTGACCAGCTGCCACAGGAAAGCTGGGAGCTAGAAACGCAGGAGAGGAGTGGCAGTATCAGGGTATGACCTGGCATGGGCATCATCCAAGCTGGAGCCCGGAAGCAGAGAATGCCTGGCAGTGAAGGGAAAGCTTTGCTAAGGAGCAGGCAACTGTATTTTGTATTTTCTTGGAAAATGAAAGACCTAGGGAAATAGGGTGATTGCCTAATTTCTCTATTGTTATGTTCTTTTTGGTGCTGGATAGTCATGGGGGTAGTCGCTAATTTTGATGTTGCTTGAGTCAGGTAACAAGGCCAAACTGTAATAATGACTGACATTTATTAAGGTTTACTATGTGCCAAGTATAAGTTAAGCATTTTACATGAATTAATTCAATCTTTCCTGACAAACTTACAAGATAGGTAATTATAATTTGCTTTTATAGGTATGAAAGCAGAGTCTTAGGTAGACCAAATGATTTATCTCAAGTTATAGCAACAGAATACAAGCCATGGGATTCTGACTGGAGAACCCATGGACCCAAGAACCACTGCAAAAGTTCACAGCCTCTTAAAGCTCGCACTATTCACTTAGTACACCTCTAAATCTAAGCCTGGGTTCCCTTTGGCTATTCCTGTCTCCTGTGGCCTCTCTCTTAGACACCCTAACACTGCTTTCCAACCCTGGCTCCTAGTTCTGTGATTCTCTCTTGCTTTGTGGTTTAGGCTCTCCTGGATTGATCTGCACTTTTACCTTGCCCATGCAGGCACTTCAACAAGGCTAGAGTTGCTTCTGGGTTCCTTTACTCCTTTGAGCTCTTGAAATTTTCACCTTACTAATTCCTAATACCATATACATCTGTGATGGACTGACCTGTGTCCACCCAAATTCATATGTGGAAGCCCTACCTCCCCGGCGCCACCACCATATGACTGTATTTGGAGAAAGAATCTTTAGGAGGTAAAGTTAAATGAGGTCCTAGGGTAGGATCCTGATCCAGCAGGACTGTGGCTTATAAGAAGAGGATGAGCTCTTTCTCCCATGCCCCCTCGCAGCACACGCATAGACAAAAGGACGGATTTAGAAGGCTGCTATCTACAAGCCAAGAAAACCCTCATAAGAACACAAACCCTACTAGATCCCGATCTGGGACTCCCAGTTTCCAGAACTGTGAGAGGGAAATTTCTGTTGGGTAAGCCACCCAGCTTATAATACTTCTGTTGTGGCAGCCCCGGTAGGTTACGTGCAGCAGCCTAGCAGCCTCTTCCTTAGCTTCCACTCCAAATGCTTCTGGAAAAAAAAGTATAAAATGGCTTGCTTCTCTAGAGAAAGTATGACATAATTGAAAGAACTCTAAATTTGGAAACACAAGATTAGACTTCAAGGCAGGACATAAAAAGGAAATGTAGCCAAAATATTAATTATTACATTTAATATCAGATAAAGATAATTGACCTCTGACGGATACTTCTATTAGCTGTCTTCCTAACGGTGTTATCAACCGACTTCTGCCGTGTGCTCACAGTCTGTTAGGTGACTTTGACCTTATCTTGAATGTTGAGGCTGACAATATCTGCCTCTCTACTTCTGCCACCTCCAATGCAATATGTCAGTTTTGTTTATCCCCCTCTCTCCTTTGTTGTTGTATCAGAAGAATACTCTTCCCTTGCTTTGTTCAGAGTAATATCTCTATATGCAACTTGGTCTCTCAAATCATCTTTTACATTCTCTGAGAATGTATCAATTATTACCTTTCTCTTCAAACATGCTTGTGTCCTCTATACCCAACAACTAGCCCTTGACCTTGAGAGCCTCAATATCCTCTCATTATTCTTTCCTTTCATTAACAAAATTCCAAAAAACTTCTGAGTCATAAATACACTTTATATACAATCTGTGATCCATCCAAATTATGGTTTTGATCCTACTTGCTTCCATTTCAGTGCTTTGCTTGGAATGGCCTGTGGCCCTGATCTCTGCTTATCAATTTTGCAAGTTTTACCTAACATATCACCTCCTCTCTGAAGCCCTCCCTTAAGTAATTTCCGAACCTCCAAAGAATGTAGTTTATACTTTTTTGACAGCTTTTATTCACTGTAGTATCATTATTTGTGTTCTTTTAGTATGTTGTTAAACTCCTTAAGTCTCTCAATTTAAGATATAGTAATCATTTGGTCAGTGTCCAATAAGTACATTAATAATCAAACCAATTTCAAGCAGAATTATCAAGATTTTAATTGAACTGGGACAAGAACAGACTTGGATATCTTTGGAGAAAGACCAAACTTCAATTTGAATAGGGTGAAGAGAACTTTAGCTTAGGGATCTACACCAGAAAAAAAGGCTTATATCCATTGTCTGCCTTCACTGAAAGTAACACCAACCAATAGATTGGATGGTGCAGAAGTGTTCAGTAAGTGTTGAATTATCAAAAGAGTAAATGCTTAAAGTGGTTCTTGGATTATATACTAGATAGTGGTATTTAGAAAGTTTATGGCGGGAAAGCCAATATAGAGTTTTGAAAGGGTGTCTAAGGCAATGATAACTCTGTAATTTGGAAGGGTTGGAAGACTGTCCTTTGAGGTATGGAACAGGCTACCATTCGAATCTTTCTTATGCACCCTATACTGAAGGAGTTGATTGAAATAATGGGTTTTACAGGGGTGTGCACATTTCTGGTGGAACACTCAAGAAGAGCTCAAAGAATCAATGTGATTTCAACTGTAGGGGAATAAAAACAGTTATGATTTTGGGTGACAGAGTAAAGTGATTGCTCTGGGGCTCTCCAATATATAACCTTTCTAAACTTTTAGAAGGAATTTTGGCTTATTTTTTTCCTAGGACAATACTCAGTGATTAAAAAGGCAGTATTAGCCATCATTGTTTGAGGGCTATGGGCCAGGCACTGTGCTTATAACCAAGCACTTAATATTCACATCAGCTCACTTAGTTATAGAATAGCACTAAGAGCACCAGTCAATGCCATTTCCTTTCACAACATCCACAATACATTTGCTACAGGTGGCTCTGATGGATTTGTAAACATTTGGGATCCATTTAACAAAAAGCAACTGTGCCAGTTCCATCGGTACCCCACCCGCATTTCATCCCTGGCCTTCAGTAATGACGGGACCACACTCACAATAGCATCGTCTATATGTATGAAATGGATGACACAGAACATCCTGGAGATGGTATCTTCATTCGCCAAGTGACAGATGCAGAAACAAAACCCAAGTCACCATGTACTTGACAAGATTTCATTTACTCAAGTGCCATGTTGATGATAATAAAACAATTCGTACTCCCCCCCCCCAAAAAAATCACTCCAATATCCTTCCAATTTCACAGATGGAGCTAGAGTCACCCCACACCTTACTCTAAGTTTCACAGCTAGTAAAGGATAGACCAAAGATTCAGATCCAAGATCTGAGCTAAGCTTTTCAGATTCCAAAGCCTATGGCCCAAGTTAAACACATTGAAAAGAGATGGTGTAGTCTCAACATTTCCTCATGGAACGGCAGTGAAAAAGTATTTCTGTTGATGAACTTTAACCAGTGTATCTGAGCAAATGCCACTTAGATCTTGATGAATCTACCACATTAACCATTATTTGGAAATTTCTCTGGCAGGTTTTCTCAAATCTGGACTCCCTTTACATACCCCCAGCTTCTGGCCACTTGCTTAAAATGTGCTGTCAGACAGAGGTATGCTACCATATTTCAACGCCACATATTTACTAGTTGCAGTCATGCCTGCAAAGTATATGACCAGAAAAAGACTAGTTTTGTCTATTACGACTAGTCTTGACTTGCCAACATTGTTTGCCAACAACTAAAACTTTTTATTAATGTAGAATTTAGTGGATTTCTAATTTTAGAAGGCAGCTATTATATACAGAATAGCAAAGGACTCAAAGGAGCATAACTTTGTTGAGCCCCTACTCTGTATCAATCACAATTAAAACACTTTATTTCACTTTTTCCCCAAACTGCCTTGCAAGGCAAAGTCATCGAGGTGTCCTATTTTTCAGATGAGGAAGCCAAATTTCAGAGACTGCCCATACATGGTGGGAGTCTAGCTGGAGTTCCAACCCAACCCTGTTGGGTCTCAGTACCTCTACCCATTCCACGACATTCCTCTGACCTCCATGTCAGCAAGGCCTGACTTCTAACATGATTAGGAATGTATTTGCCAAGTTGTCATTAAGCTCTTTGTGTCTTTGTTTCTTCATCTTTAAGATAAGGAAAATACTATGTACTA
Organism: Zalophus californianus; assembly: GCF_009762305.2. Lineage (NCBI taxonomy): Eukaryota > Metazoa > Chordata > Mammalia > Carnivora > Otariidae > Zalophus > Zalophus californianus. Next base: position 22,455,970 of record NC_045600.1, read on the forward strand.
CTCAGGGACTAAACACACTACACAGATCCAAAACATTTAATAAAGTACCTGGCACATTATGGGGATTGATAAATGTGGCTTTAATTTACATAAATTATCCGAGACAGGCAGCAAAAATAGAAACTTTCCATAATTTGACATCCTTGGGCCTTTTTTTTTTTTCCATTCCCAGGATAGTAAAGAGCATAACCATATGAAATCCAAAGGAACAGGGTTAACTAAATTTGCTTTTCTCTTTGAAAACTGGTAACCTATGTATGGATAGAGTACACCAGTTCAGTTAACCAGCATGTCAGGATCATGGTGAAAAATGTGGCATATCATGATGGATTATCTAATTGGCAAAGTAAGCACGTGTGTAGGGAACCAGCAAATCAGGGGCACATGAGATATGAGAACGGTGCCAGCTATAATGAATATTTGCAGAAGTTTATAATCCAAAAATCTAGAAAGCTGTTAAAATGTAAGCATTCATGTATATTTTGTCTTTGGACTTAGTGATTTTTTTAAAAAAATTTTCAATATGCCAGGAAACTCAGAGAGAAGGCATCTAAAGCTTTCCAGGGCTTAAGACATTATATAAGCAAGGTTCTGGAAAACTGTTTGAAGTTTGTTGACTTGCAGCAAATACTTAAAAGTTACCAAACATTAAAAAAAATAAAAATGTATAGTACCAATACTTCCCAGAATACAGTGCTTCTGTTACCTTACCTGTTCAGACGTGTTTTCCCTCCTGCTTACCCTATCATAGCAATCTAAATAATAATGCCTCAGTTGACAGACAACAGTTGTTTAGCCCATGAATGTGCCACTTTTGATAAATTTATATAAGTAATTAGTAACTGGTTAAAATATTTTATTTCACATGGTCCTAGCTCACTTGGCTTTTAATAAGATACGACATGTTGAGCTCCAGTGTAAGATATTTTACCAAACGTTTAGAAAATAAAAATGCATCATCATACAAGGTTTTGGGAAGAACATTTTATTGCTAAGCATATCCTTGAACGAAAATGCAAATATGAAATCAAAGAGAAAGGAAAAAGAAAAAGCAGTAACTTCACATCATAAAATAAATTCCTTAAGAGTCTGCTAATAAAACAACAGGAATATGATAGAAGCTCACATACAGAATGCACATGTTCCCATAAAATTGTCCAAATAGAAACTTACACTAAAAGGAATATAACAAATGTATTTTTACTCAAATTAAAAAAAAAAAATGTAAAGAAAGAAAGTAGGAAATCGGTTCACAAGATCTCAAGACTCCAAAAACAGCAATCTTTTACAGACATCGAGATATAATCAACTTCATACAGGTTGGGCCATTTAAGTTATCTAAAATCGTGCTTTGATATCTCTTTATAATCCTGTCTTTTTTAATGACAACAAAAAAATCCAAAACTCATAACACACTGAAGTATCAGATAATGAGGAACACCTCTTTCCATACACATTCGTCAAGGCTACCATCATTTAGATCACGCTTTTTGCCCCATGTCTTTAAGATATTTCTCAAAGTCAAATATTCATGCAACTTACAAAGACCAGCCAAGAGTAGATTTCTAAATCTAAACAGCTGATTGGTTTTCATCTATACAAAAGAAATTGTATATATCCGACCCTCCAGAAGACATACTTCATTTTTGTGTGAATATTTGTCTTGCTTTGTCTCTTGCTTTTTGGATTAGCTATGGCCACACAACCAGTTTGTTTTTCTGTACATTTGTTTCCTCTTTTCAAACAGAAAGGCAGACAACTGGAATATAAACCAAACAAACCGAAACAAACCCATAGAAAGGAAAGAACAGTCCTTAAAGCAGTATGTACATAGGTGGCTAAGGGATTATACAGCAAAAATGTAGTAAAATATGTAAACAAAATCTGAGAAGATTGTTTATTCTCTTTGACACAGTTAACTGTGACAAAACTAAAACTCACACTTTCTTCACATTTTAAGGTTTACTTTTTTGTTGTTTTGTTATTTTCTTTTAAAACAACATTCTCATTCCACTTCAAGACTTTAACAGTTTTCCTGTTTCAGTCATCCCATCAAACATACCATGATAAATATATCTGTATATATATTTATTTATATATATATTATACTATTAAATTCCTTTTGTGTGTGTGTGTCACAGCAGCTTTATTCGTTTATTATTTATTTGTTTTTAGAAAAGATGGGTGAAGGGAGACGTGAGCAAATGGAAGGACAGAGTTATCCGTAAGTGTCAGGCTACAAAATTAAACCACTATGAAAAACATCATGTTGGGGTCGGGGGAAGAACTATGTATTTTGCACTCTGTCATGCCATGTTTGGCTTGTGTGACCTTTTGTGGATCCATCACACTTTGAACTCCCCTACTGTCTGTTTTGATTCTTTCACAGACTTTTAGTATTGTCTTGTCTTTTATTATGTGCATGCATTTCAGTCAGTCACAGATCCAGCCCACCCCCTCTTCACCTTCCCTCAAAAGGCTCTGTTTTTAGTTTGTGGGCCTTTCTCCTTTACCACAATTTGGCTGGGCTAATGAACAGGAACAATATTGTTAAGTCAAAAGCTCTGATAAAACCAGCCCTAAACCCATCTGGTCAGGGTTTGGGGTGGCAGATTCTGAAATTAGATCCTGAGGGACCAGCTTTTCAAATCAATGCTATCATCCATCCTGTGATTTTGCTATGTGTTCAGCAAAGCATCATATAGGAAACAAACAACAGATTCTAGAAATACCACAACCTGATACGTAGAGTGAACACCATGGTAGCTTTTGAGTTCATATGGCAATAGTCTCTCTTACTTTCGTTTTCTGAGTTTTTTGTTTTGTTTTTTTTCTTATGTCCAGTCATTCTCAAAAAATAAACAAAAACCCAAAAGCCATTTTTTTCCCCTCAGATCTTGAAAAGTTACACATACACTGGCCAAAACCAGATAAGGGTGGGTTTTTTTTTGTTTGTTTTTGTGTTTCATTTTTTTTCATTTTTTTTTGTTTTTGTTTTTTACATAATTAAAAGAAAAAAGAAAACATTGTTACAGTCAAGCTTCACAAACATCATTACAGACTCACTTGGAGTTATGGAACAAGTAAGCCATGAAAGTCTTCTACCTTGGGTGAAAAGTCCTCCAGAGAAGGAAGCTTCCAAGTCCGCGGAAGTGGGAGGAGCCATCTGCTTGCTCCAGAGCGCAACGTGTGTGCTTTATGATACAGCAGGGCAGAGAGAATGTTCTGTCTCCGAGCGATGACTGAATCAAAGCAGCCATGGCGGAACTTTACAGGTAGGTACATCTTTGTGTGTGTCCTTTTAAAAATGGTTTTCCCCACCATAGTCATGGTGCACCCCATCTTGTAGCAATAACTGTTCTGACTCCTGTGAAATCTCATTTGCCGAGTATTTATAGATTTACAGAGAAATAATTCTGTGTCCCAAATTCACGTGATTATTAGCGGCGTCGTTTTTACACATAATACTCCTTGTCCTTGTTTTTCTGCTTCTTGTGGCCGCTCTTGGCACTCTGCTGCTTCTCCTTGATGAGCGTGCCGTTGCTCTGGGCCGAGTTGCTGATGTAGTTCCGCGTCTCGTCCACTTGGTAGGACCCCTCGTCCCTGTTCCTGTACTTGTACATGGCGTACAGGAGGATCAAGATGCAGAGGGCAGCGGCAGCCACAATGCCGACGACCATCCCTGTTGTACTGCTCGACTCCCGGATCACCTCTGAGGCCCCCGGAACCCGTCTGACTCCCGGCTCCGTGGGGTTTGCTGTGGGCACATTACGGAACATGGGGGAAGTAATTAGTGGGCTCTTCAGTTTGGTGCTGTCTAGCTCATAGGCAGTGGGCAACGGAAGCAAGACTATATCAGGCTGGGGTTTGAGATCACGGTTATTCATTTTGCCAGCTGGCAATTTGGGCACCATCCCAGACGAGGAGGAAGCTGTGAAGCGGATCAGCTCAGGGGACAAAGATGTGGTAGTAGTCCTACTAGTTTCGGAGACTTTGTTAGGTCTAAAGTCCTTGGATTCCCACTTGGGCGCATGTGCTTTGTAGCCACCTTCGAAGATTGAAGTGGAAAGACTCTTATCTGTTACCAAGGAGAAGGTGGTGTAAAAATCTTCATCATCAGTAGGGGGCAGGTTAGAGTCAAAGGTTTCCCCTGAGCCATACCCAGATATCACCAAGCCATCATCATCACAACCATCGCTGCCTTGGTCCGACAAGCAAGGTAACCCCGCCTCAGAGGTCATGGACAGGGAATCTTTGGTGGTCTCAATAATGGTGAGGAGGGGGCGAAAGGTAGGGGGGAGTGTAATGGAAGGTGCACGAGTAGCAATAGGAGGGGTAGCTAAAGGGTCTTCTATAAGAAGAGGGACAACTAATTCACCTCCTGGGATTGAAAAGAGAAAGAAAAACACAATTAGTATATTTGTAGATAGACACAATTCATAGGCATTCTCAGGGACTGTATTTCATCGGTCAGGCATCAGAAATAATAAAATGACCTGGGTCCGCACATGGATCCTTGGTTGTAGCCTAACCATTCTAAACTGATTTAGAGCCCATTATATGCCTCTTGCCACCAAAATCTGAAACCCCCTAGCTTTTAAAGATACTCTCAAGTAATTATTTGGATAGATTTCAAGTAGGCTGTTTCCAGAATCTGCTTACAAAATAATGACCTTCCATGTTACTGTTGCAAAAACTGGCTATCAGAAGTGTGTGGGTGTGTGTGTGTGTGTGTGTATGCACTCATGCATGTGATTAACCTGTAAGCCCTAGCATTTCATTATTGCCTTCTTGGGTTTCTACTTACTTGCTCCCCCATGAGGATAAGCATGATATTCTCCACGTCACAGAGATCAAGATCAGTGAACATAAAAGATTGTCTTTAGTATTTTAAGCTACTGTCTTTTTATTTAACATTTATCAAGTTCAGTCTTCATTTACTATATGCTAAGTGAGGGGAGCGCAGGAGAGGTTAAAAATGTTCATCTAACAACCCCTTTTTAATTATGCTTTCCCAGAAATTCCCCTATTGAATGACAACTTGCCTTGCACTGATCTCATGTTTATGCGTTGCTTTTATGTTATATGTAATATATGCTGAGGTGGACACTAGATTTTAAAAATACTCAGACTAGATATCCTTGCCTTGTGGAAAACTTAGATTCAGAAATGTAGAAATAATAAAGTGAGTTTTTAAAATCAGCGATTCTTGGGGTGCCTGGCGGGGGCTCAGTCAGTTAAGTGAAGCGTCTGGTTTCAGCTCAGGTTATGATCTCAGGGTTCTGAGATTGAGCCCCCTGTTGGGCTCCCTGCTCAGCTCAGCAGGGAGTCCGCTTGTCCCTCTCCCTCCCCCTCTGCCCCTCTTTGTTCTCTCAAATAAATAAAATCTTAAAAAAATTAAAATCAGCGATTCTTATCTAGAGTGGGAAAAATAAATTGTTTTACCCACAGACCCTAGTTATTGCACTTATAAACATGTGGACTAGGTCAGGAAAGAAAGTTCAGAGTAATTCAGTAAATCATAGTGCCTTGCAAATCATGGGTACCACAAATATTCTGTGGTGGATGTTACTCACCTAATTGTTGGGCCACGTTTATTACTCACGTACGTAAGCGAGATAATCGAGGTCTCTTCTGTGTCTCTTTACCATGTTATTTTTCAAACAGAGAAAGAATCTCCAGAAGTCACAGTTCATATCTCCTCACTAAATTTATTCCAAAAATATAATTCAGCTATTTTTTAAAAAAATCCTCCAGCGGGGACGGCATGATGTCTTCCAGTCCCAGTTAGTCAGACAGTTGAGTTGGGAATATATTATTTCTGAGCTGGGTCATTAAGCACTCAGCCAGGTATGATGTTCTTGTCTGTTCCGCCCTCCCCAGTAACTGCCCTGACGGGATGGTCAGTGTTGGAACATATATTATCAGATGTGACTCTCGCTGAGGTGCCCCTTATTGGTGACAAAGTCAGACATGTGACTCACTACTGCAGAGTTCTAGATGGACAAGCCTTTGCGCTTACATGGTCTTTCAGATTCTTCCTACAAAGACTGACTCACAAATGAGAACTGTCCTGCTCCGCTTTCCATACTTTGTCTTTTAGTTTCCTGTGCCTCCTTTGGAACTGCTGCATCTAAACCGCCCAGATTGCAGCTGGAGAGGAAGGCCGTTACATACCTTCAAAGCACCTGAGGGGAACCCTTTGTACCCTTGTCAGAAGCTTTACTCCAGAATTAGCCAGTAACATTGTGTTATGCAGAGAGAAATGCAGTTGGGGAGGGTGGCAATAAGGTACATAATGTATGTGTATCATTTGGAAGACAACCAGTCATCTCTGTCCTACCTGATAATGTTACCATGTGTAGAGAAATAAAACACGAACCTTTCTAAGAATTTCAAGATGATATTTTGGGCTATGTGTTAACCCCAAGCTTCTCTTCTAGTGCTCAAGAGTTTCAAACTGTTGAGCGAAACAATCTTTGCAGATTTGTCAAAGCTTCAGACTTGCTTTACTGGACCAGTGTGGCTTTTTTTTTTTTTTTTAACATTGTGAACATATAGAATTCCTATATCTTGCAACATATTTAATGCATAATTTACAACTGTTGCTAGTTTTTAGAAATGGGATTTGGAGCACAGTTCCCTAAAGGTAAGCCAGTCCTAAAACTAACCCTGGGTTTACTCTTCTCCTCATTCTTCTGGTGAGGGGGAGGGGATGGCAAGTGTTAATATTTAAGGTGACCCATGGAAAAAGGCAGTGTTTAAGGAAGAGAACAGTGATGAGAAGAGAGAAGAGAAGGCCCATGCAATGTGTTTGAAGGTTCCCTAGAGATTACTCAGGGATGATTTTACTTTCCTTCAGAGAACAAGTCAGGATTTTTTTTTTTTTTTTTTTTTTTTTTTTAACCCGTCTCACCTAGAATAAAGGTTTAGCTTGTGTGTTCTTTTCTGGCACAAATACTGAGAGTCATCTGTTCCTTAGGACCATGATGAAAATCTGCCCCTTGTATATTAAGCAGAGAGGAAACTGGGATAAAGGACAAGGAATAACCAATCTGCTAAAAGGCAAAAGCCTGGTACAGAACACTTAAATATAAAGGCAAATTGTTAAATAGGGTGCTGGTGTCCCTTTAAGTGAGATTAAGATCACTGCCTTCATGATTACAGAGTGGCATTCATTTGCAATTTTAGTGTACCATCTGTGACACCCAACTGGAGTCTTAAATTTGCCTCCTTCCCCGCCCCCTTTTTGCAATCCCAAAGCTTCTGCAGTTTCTTTGTTGTAAAAAGTCTACAAAATTCACAAACTGTTCACTCTGCAGTTGAGTTGCCTCCCCCCCACTTTCCTTTGCTATTCACTTCCCAATTCAATACCTTTTAATCTCACTTGGATTAAAAAAAAGAGTAGAAGCCATTTTCATAATGAAAAGAGTCCTAAAGCTTTCCAGTTTATAAAGAGCTTCTAAAAGGTTGGTGAGCCCCTAAGTGACATGATAAGAGCTTATTTCAAAACTAAAATGATGGGTATGCTATTTCAGAGTTTAAATAATCTGTCCAAATTACTAATCTTCAGTTTTCTTTGCCATTTTTGTTATTAATCCTGGCAGCAGTGATAAAAAAAAAATGATAAATGATGCCCCCTGTCAGAGAAAAGTGAGCCCCAATTCTGGTGGTAGGGTTCATCAATGAAAAGGGAGAAAAGCTTTCATAATCCACCCCCTTTCCTGGCATCTTAAGAAATTGAAGAATGTCTTCAGTTTAAAAGGAAGGTCAACTGGGCTGTGGGAATTGTTACAAATGGGAATTACAGTGAAAATGAGATGGAAAATTCTAGAGACCTGTAAATGTGCAAGGTGCCTGGGACAGGTGTGGGAGTTGGTGTGTATAATCAATTTTAATATCCAATTCCATCTCTAAGATTTAGGACGATTATAGTGTCCTGGGGAGTCCAAGGCATACATCCTTTGAGATGAGGAGATGAAGGACACATTTCTCCCATGATTAGATCCTTAAAAGAAATAACTTAGATTGTAGAAAGCTACTTAAGATTTTATGTTTGTTTTAATCCAAAGTGATTACCTCAGAAATGCTGGAGCAGCTGATACTTTTTTCAATGCCCAAAGACTATGGAGTCAGAGATCTACCAGATGTCTCTGCTTATAAAAGTATTCACAGAAATAACAAGCCTAAAATCATAGGGGGTTACAGGCAGAAACCTTGCAGGCCATCCACACCCTAATTTCCCATTCCATCCCCAGAATTTTTCTTTGGCTTGGAATAAGAACTATATTTCTTAATGTTAGCATTTTAAATCAGGAATATATACCCCTTTTTGACAGGGTTGTGCTTTTCTTTAAACTAGAGAGATCACTAGGGATATAAAAGGTCTATTTTAGCCCTGAAGGCTGCCCTGCTTTTTTGCTTTATGAGTATATTTATAGATATATAATTCATGTGTCTAGGGCTGATAGCCAGCAAAAGGGGCTCTCTGCCATCGAAAAAGACAGTGTATTAAAAATTTAAAAGAACTCTTCTGAACTGTGAGAATGTTGCAGGTGATGGTGAATGTAATGGGTCATCTGAAGAAAACAAGAGCAGCACGAAATTTCAATGTGGCTCCAACCTTTGCCTCTCTGGAGATATTTGAGTCTAAGAAGTCACAAAAATACCAAAACAAGGACACCAAAGAGCCAGACTGAGAGAGGACACTATGCTCCAGTTCCTTGAATTTCTTTTATGTCTATTTAGGTTCTTTACTTCACCTCTTATTTGCATTTTTTTCTAATTCTCTGCTGAGAAAGTCATATAATACAGAAAAATCATCCTTTTCCCCGCTAAATTAGTTGTTGAATAACATTCATTTAGTTATTTGGTACCAAAGCAACATGTACATGTAGCACATAAATATCCTGAAGCTTGCAATTCCTCTCTACCTTCAGAAAAAAAATAGCCATGGACGAACATGGCAAGAACCTGGGCAGAGGGCTCCAGAAAAACTCAAGTGTCTCAAAGGGGCTTCACTTACATTTTAATAAGATAAGAATCTCTAAGTAGGATATTTTCCCCCTAGTTTGTCTGAAATGGATTTGATTCTGAAAGGCTACAGATGCTATTTTTCAACATATGCCCAGGTAAGATGAGACAAAGCCCCTGGATTTCATTCTATGTTGTAAAATAAGGAATGTCAAATGGAGTTTTTCATTTGCCTATTGATTAAGAGCTTTGCCTCTGGAGTCACTCATACTCAGGTTAGCAGCTCAGCTCTGTGGCTTACTAGCCATGAGTGTGGTGAAAGTTCTTAAACTCTCTGAAAAATGGAAGTAATAACACAGTCTATCTCAAACCGCCACTGTGAATAATAATAAAGCATGTTAATGTTAATTATAATGCATATTAAGTATTTAGCACAGAACCCACTGTTACTTCAAAATGCTAGTCACTAGTATTATTTCTACTAACATTTTGGGCCTGTAAACACTGAAACCATTGATTACATTCTTCTGATGATTTTTTTTTTTTTTGTAACATAGTAGCCTCATGCTAAGGTACAAGTATAATAATATAGGATCTAGATTATTGAGGCTATTTTAAATGCAGACTTGGAAGAATGATTTATAAGAATTCAAAGAGCTTATATTTTAAAAAAATGATTAACCTTTTATTAAGTTGACCTACTTATAGCTTCCTCAACAAAAATAAATTCTATTAGACAAAATAACACCCCATTTAGGAAGTTCTTAGTTTTAAACCCAAAATACCCAGCACATGAAACAATATAAAATCATATGAACTAAGAGAAAGCCCATTCATTAAAGCTGCTGGGTTGGAAAACTATCTGTTAACCACCATACAGTCTGATAGTTCTATAATAGTTTCTGATATACCTGAAATTAAAGTGAAACAAGTAACCTCTTTATTTAAAAATTGTATAGCACTTCTTAATGATCTTATGTTCCCAAAGTGCGTAAGGCAACATTAACCCAAATACCTTTAAGGTCAAGGGATATTCTCACCCCTAAGGTCACATAAAATGGCAGTACCTACCTACCTGAAAGGTTTCCTAAATAAAACTTTAGATGTGAAAATCATCATGTTTCTTCTTGGTAGAATCCTTTTAAAGTTTACCTGATTAAATCCAGGAGAGAAATAGCAACTATTAATAAAAAGGGAAAAGGGGAGGGGGGGGCAGAGAGAGATTGAGAGAAAGAGAAGCAGGGAGGGAGGGAGAGAGACTGAGAGAGAGGCAGGGAGGGATGGAGAAGGAGGAAGAGGGAGAAGGTGAGAGGTAGGGAGGCAGGGAAGGAGGGAAAGGAAGAGGGGGGAGAGAGGGAGGGAGGGAGGGAGAGAGAGGTCAGGGGGGAGATAACTGAGTACCTTCTATGTATGTGTGTGTGCTTTCGCCAGTAAGTTCTATACATTCAAAGGCATCATTACAGGACAATACTCTATAAACACCTGGGATTCTCGACGCCTTTATTCTCAAGAGAACTGATCCTGTATTCTGCAGTGATGGTGGTGGCATAATCCTGGATAACCAAACTTTACCATAGTCACTTGAGAGTATCTTAATGTCCCTTTGCTGAAGGAAAATACAATAAAGGACTGATTTCCCTAAATGCTTTCTAAGGAATTAAATGAGGATGTATTACCACTGATAATACTTGGAGTTAACTCATTTTCTTCTGGGGGTCCAGGCCTCCCATAGGCTGTAACCAATTTAATATCCCACTGTAAAGCCTACCATTACTTTCAAGCCTTTAAGGGTGGTTCAGGCAAAGAGGCTAGGCTTTCTTTGGATGGTAAGAACTCACCCACCCCCTTCTACCAACAGTAGAGTTCACATTGATCGTTAGAAGCAATTCACAGAACATAACAGTGAAAATTAAGCAGAGAGACACAAACGAAATAAAATATTTAGTACTGTCTTCAAATCATATAGAAAATAAAACCAACATCAGGGCCAAAGTAAACCAGAGGAAAGGATAGCAAATAACATCGACAAGGCATTCACAGTATAATGACAGGAAAAATAAAAAGTAAAAGCAAATAAAAAATAGAGGCTGTTTTTGGAAAACAAAAAAAGAAATCATTTCCATAAAATAACTCAAGTGAGAAAAGCATACCGTATTAATTTATAGTCAACTTACATCAACAAATTGCCCGCATGTTTTTTGGCATGAAAGAAAAATTCACAAAAGAAAGTTGTGTAAGAATGCTCTTGGACAAATAGAATTGCCACATTCTTGTAACTTGCTTTTTTGTTGTCATTTCTTAAAAAACTTTTGAGCAAAATGTCTAATTTTTCAAATATAATAATTTACAACAGAGGATGATACAGGGAGGCAACAACACATACATCCACACCACATAACATGAAAAGAAAAAAAAATCTGCACTTTAACAAAGTTTTACTTTGAGGGGCTTGGGAGGGCATCGATTTTGAATTTGAAATAATTCCGATTGCGAGGATTTAAAAAATTTAAAAAAAACCTGTTTACTTTTATAATTTGCCTTTTAAAAAATCTATGAATCTGGAGGGTTTTGAATGAACTTCTGCACTGATATAGGTTCTCAGATATATATTTTTAAATATTTTTGTCTTTTTGACAAGTTTTAGATTTCTTTAAGGGGATGGATGACAGCACATAAATTTGAACAATGCTAAAGAAAGGGGGTATGGGAAGGAAAGATGCAGAGGGGAGGGTCGCATTTATGAGTGTACTACACAAGAGATGAAGATGATGGGGGTGAATGTGTAAGTGAGTCGCCATGTCCATGTAAGGGCGGCACGGAGTGATCTAGCTGCATTAGAGCTTCTGGCTGTAAGGAAGGGATGGGCAATATACAAAAACAAATGAGCCTACACATGCCCATCTACAGAAATAAAGAACAGAACTCTAACACAATCTCACACACCCTAAGCTGCAACTTCTTCAACATGCAATTACTCCAAAAATCATTACAGTTTCATTAAAGAGTTTCAAATAAAAACAGTTAAACTTTTTTCCTACTAAAAGTAGTCAAAATACATAAAATAATACTAATAATAATGATCAAAAGATTAAAAGCAAAAACAAGGAGACTAGATTTATGCATTCAAGTTGAACAACTTCACCGGCAGCCACACAGCCCCATCTAGAGTTAGGGGAGGGGGTTAGAGACTTGCAGAGGTGATGGAAAGGCAAGCCTGTATAGGGAGCCCACTTGCTCGGTTACTAATCACTTCCCTAGAAAGAAATGGTTCTGTCTGATGACGTCATCCATCTTCCCCCTGTCACCCATGGTGCATGGGATTCCCAAAGAGAAGGTGCTAATTCGAGAGATGTGGATGTGGAGATTCTGCAGCTGAAGTTGTTCCACATTTAAAGAGGGAGTGGGGAAAAATTGCAGAAAACAATTCATAACTTTTTTCTCATAATTTTGGATAAAGCCAAGTTAAAGATCTAGCAATTAAAAGAAACATATTGATATATATATATATATAGATAGATATAGATAGATACAATACAAAAAGTACTTAATTCCCAAACGAAAAGGGAGAAAAGAACCAAAAAAAAAGTTTTAAAGAAAAAAGTATTCCACACACTTTCAGAGATGAACAACCAGATGCACACGCTGAGGAGGCACAGACAGAGCAATCAGGGGACACTTTTTTTGTTTCTTTTTGTTTTCTGGCTTATTGATTCCCCTTTGGTGATAGCCAAAATTAAAAACAAATTTTGCATTTTCTTTAAAAATTTGCATTTTCTTAAATTTTTTTGGTTTTGCTTCTCTAAAAAAAATAAAAAGGGCGTGCAGTCTGGATGTACGTCATAAGTAGACATTTGAAAGAGAAGAAAGTGGCTAAGACTGACAAATGGGTAATCTTCTATTATCCTTTAACTGTAGGAATGGTAATCAAATTAATACATGCTTAAAGTAAGTTGCATTTAGGGAAAAGAGAAAACCAGAACGGCAAGCTAGGGTTGGGGAGAGGTCAGCAAGACAAAACTGATTTGGGAGTGAGAGGAAGGTACTGGACTTAGTTTCGTGCCTTTCCAGTAGGGGCAAAGGGCTTCCCAAGGCTTCCTGCCGATGACAACGGGGAAACGATGTGCACATGTATATGCATGTTGAGGGCTGAAGTAGAGCCTACAGTAGAGCCTACGGTGGCAGGAACTGAGGTAAACATATATATGAGTTCGTGGGTTCTGCTCTAGAAAACTGATCCCATGTTCATTCACAGACTTAGAAGGCATATTTTGTAAGTCATTGAGAGGTTATAATTGCATTGTTCCTTATGAGTTTTCTGGGGTTTTGCCAAATTGACAGGGTACCATAAGTGACAATAGGTGTCCATAAAATAAGCCTGATAAATGGAATAGCATATAGATTGAGAGGGATATATATTAGTAACAGGGGCAAACCCCCTCTCGACTCCAAAGAACACAGTGGCACAGTGTCAGTTTCTGTAAAGTACAGGGTAGTCAGGAAATGAGCATGGTTTATTCCCAGTACACGGGGGGAAACTATACCAGTCTTCTAGACATCATGTGGGCAACAAATGTTCCATCCAATCTATATCGAGAAAAACGGACAAGAGAAGGAGAGGAGGACAGCGAGTGGGAAGGGGAGAAGGGGGAGTGTATGAGTGTGTGTGTGCGTGTGTGTTTTTTTGTGTTTTTTTTTGGGTTTTTTTTGGAAATGGCCTCAGCCTCTACTGGAAGAGATTTCAGGAGTTATATTCAATATTATATCCTTGTGGGAACATTAATGTCCAACCAAGGACTTGGAAACCCAGGTAGGCAAAACACAAAGGTAAGACACTTGAGAGCACCTGGTTCTGACACAATCCTAGTCACTCCTAAGAACTTTTCTGGATGACTTTGACACAAAGGAATAAATTGTGAGGATGAGTCAGACTTTGGCCCCCTCTGAGACGCCCCTTTTATTATTTTATTTTAAAATAATTATAGTAATGTGTCCCCATGGGTCAGTCCGTACCAAGATTTTTAGTCTCTGGTTTAATAATGTTAATCATTATTGTAGGAACTTCACAAAGGGCAGCTGGGAGGTTTTAGAAGGAGGTAAAAAATCCCAATCATATAGGAAAAGAAAAACCCTTGTTGCCTCTGATTTTTTTGAATAATTATACTTTTAACATTGAATTGTATGGCATGAGAAGACCCTGTAAATACTCATATGGCCTCACAAGGGATCAAATGACTTCTACAGAATGAAGTTAGTTTTGATAATACTCAAATGGGCTGTGTTTTGTTTCATAGGCAATTTTTTAAAGTAGGAAACATAACGGGCCTAAGTATGAAACTTAAAGAATAAGATACTTCCAGTATACACATACTCCTGGATAATAAGAGGTGTTAAGAGGTGTTTTGAGGAGACCCAACAATTTGGGTCTCCTAGTTTTTTACTGAGTAATTTACCTATTTCAAAATAGCCTGTTTTAAAACTCATACAAGTATGACACATCATTTACATTCTGGAAATCACTGGTTGAAACAAACATAGCAAAATTTATGGTTGTCACTTTGCAAATAAAATATGTATTTTTTAAACCCATGGAAGCCATAGTTTTAATGAAGCCGACACAGACTAAATATAGTGCATAGACATTTTTATGTCAGCCATCAGTTACCTACACAAACTTGTTTGATTTCTAATGTAAGATACAGAGTAATATTGCTAGTAGTTCATAATCATGTCCCAGCTTTATTTTAATCTTTCATCAGCTATCTGTGTTAGGTTTTATTATCAGTAACTACACAGTTCTCTACCTATGCCTCTACTTGGTGGGTGTTCAGAATGATTTAGAATTATGCCTGCCATCGAGAAAAAATAATACAATAATTTGACCTGAAACAGCATATCTTGATGCAACCATTTTTTTTTTTTAATCCCACTATGTCCAGATAACCTGTCTCAATGTAAAGTCAAACTTTTAAAAAACATCAAATGCAGTAAGATGGAATTACACTGGTCAGAATTCATCTTGAGGAGTGTGCTTGTTTCAAAGACAAGTAAGTTTCTAAACTGCTTGGAGTTGTGCTTGACACACTCCAAAGACATACTGAAGTAATTCAAGCTGCAGACTAGCCTCTTTGGGAGAGTGGACCCTACTTGCGAAGGGACATCGTTTTCAGTGTGTACAGGTGAGGTCCAAGAGGAAGGCCTGAATGAATTACTTTGTATAACCACAAATATTTTAAATTTCTGAGGAAAAATAGTGGAGAGAGGAAGGAAGGGGAAGGCTTCGTGGGACTCTGACTGCCATTCCAGGGAAAGAGTTAAACCATTCCAAGTTGGGTGGGCTGAGAGAGAAGTCTGGAGAACAAATACCTACTGAGGATTTTCAAGGCTTCTGAGTTAGACTTATGAGGTCAATCTCCTCATCTGTCCCTCCTATGCCAGATACAAAAACATTTCGCTAATTGCTATTCTATGTGTCCATGGGAAGAAGGGAGGGATTCTTCTGGGAGAACCAATGGTTCAGTTCTGAATCATGGTTTGGCCAAGAATAAAAATGGAGGCTCTAAGAATGGCTATGGAATCCAGGAATGTGGGAATGGCTGTCATCCGTATTACAAAATGATCCCTGCATATACTATGACTTCTCACAAGCTCTTCCTCAGACATAAGTAATGCTTAGAGAAGGGGTGAATAAACCTGCTTCATACATGGTATTTGTTTCTAAATAAAAAGTTTAATATTTTCTTTTTAATGGTGAAAAAAATGCCCCAAGTAAGAAGTTCATGTACTATCCATTCCCAAACTGAGTTTCTACACATCATTATAGTAGATAGGGGGAGAGACAGATAAAGTAAGCTTCCAAGATGGACAAGAGTCCAGGATACCATCAAGCCCAATATTCAGAACTGTATTTCTGTATTAATGATTTGCTTGCCCAGTTTAGAGTAATTTTTCTTACTTAAGTGGATAAGAATAGATACAACATTACAATGGGTAGCATTACATTTTAAAACTGGTAAGATAGAACATTCATTGTGGAAGGACCCTAAATTAATGACTTATTTCCCTATATTCACATGATCCTTAACTTGTGCCGTAATTCAGTCCCACTATCTCCATTCTTGTTTGTGAACCTACTGTGCCCTGCACAGATTTCTGCTGACTCCAACGCTCCATTGCACTCAATTTGTTTTCTTTTGGGTCTCAACTTGACTATAAGAACTTCAGTACAAACATGGAGTCTTTTTTTCTTTGTCTACCAACTAGAATACTAGTAACCAATCAGAGATTTCTGGACTTAACTAATGAATGAATAAATTAGTTAATATGTTTAATTGCTCATTTTTTTTTTTTTTTTTTTTTACCCCCACACTAGGCTATGGCTTCCATAAAGGCATTAAAATCATGCATCACCACCATGGCTTGCCTTGTGCCTGGAATATGGGATAGAGATGTTAGGGTCAGGAGACCTAAGACCTTGGATGTAGTGCACACTATACTAGCTTGTTAACAAACTAAACAAGTCAATTAACCTCCCTGAGTTAGTGTCCTCATGTATAACATGGAGATTATGATGTCTGGTCAATTAACCCACCTCACAGGATAAATTTATATGACTAATGAGATTTCAAATGTGAAAATGCTTATAAATTCTAAAGGGCTTTCCAGATGTTTGTCACTATTGTTTTCAAAGCTGACACCATAGCATCAGCTGTAAAATTAGGGTTTCATATTCAACAAAGGAGGCTAAGTCCCAGACAGTTGAGGTCAGTGCTACTCCAAGTATGATCCTCGGAGCATCTACTTCAGCATCAAACAAATAACCTCAATCCAAAACCCTAACCCAAATACCTATTATTACTACTTCTGTTGAAGCCCTGTCCCTACCCCTCCAATAAGGCTAAGTTTCTAAAGCTTGCTTAGTTCATCTTTTAATGGTGAATTTTTATTAATCTGCATGCAATTTCATAATTACTTTATTTCACTCTTCGTATGGGTTAGAGCCATACTCTGAAGAGCTCTTATTTAGATACATTTCCATAAGAACCTATTTATTTAGTGGCAGGAGGACAGACCTAGAGGGGAGCTCTTGTCCTCTAGCAAACCATGTGACTTGAGTCAAGTCACCTGCTCTTCACTCCAACCCCCTCAATCCCTTGGAAACACATATTTCAATAGACATCAGAACTATGGGGTAAGATGAGGACATGAGGGAACAGAGGGTCCGGGTAATATTTTAGCTCCTTCCTCCCAAAAGTGTTAATACAAGAAGATACATAAAAGGAAAACACCATTAAAAAATTTCCAGGAATTACTATTCTTCTTTTCATTTTGTTTTACATGTTAACCAGGTGTTAGTGCAAGCAAGACTTTCTTCACTTAGGATATTACAAGTTCCCTGACTCACAAGCTGAATCTGTATGCTTATTTTGTGTTTTTTAATCTGTCTAGCATAGAGGAGGACACACCATAGGTCTTCAGGGCATACGTGCTGAATTAAACTACAAAAATAGAACAGCTTGCAAAACTTCTCTGTGTTGTGAGGTGGGTGGGATTTAAAAAAGCTCTCCTTGCTGGCACTAGGTTCCTTTAATCAGGAGGGAATCTATTCATAAAGTGAAACAATGAGAAAGAGCCGTATAAAGAGGGCTCAAAGCCATGAACTTAGTAACTGCTCCCCTGCTCTTCGCCTTGCCTCCAGGTAGACTTTTAGGGGTAATATAGGCATACAGCTCATATTGGCAAATGCTTATGCCCTTGTAATACTATTAAAATCACCTCTGTGCCAGTCAGAAAAATGAAAGCCCTGTCTGAAAATATTTTGTTCCAATAGCTTGAGTTGCCTGAGAGTCCTCCTTACTTCCTCCCTCATCTCTGTCTCTTGGCTGGCCCCAGGCTGGCCCCTGCCTCAATTTTTTGGATGATCCCATATAGCCCCTTGGCTATACATGCCTACCATCTATTTGACAATGATTTCCAGTTCACCCCCCACTCAGAATTCCAGTTCCCCATCTCCAGCTGTCCACTCAACACTTCCACTTCGATATCTAAGAGGCTACTCAAATTCAAAAAGGCTAAAACAGAACTTTGGATTTTATTTGCCTCTTAAACTTGCACCTCCCCTAGGGCTTCCCACCTCTTCAGTCTGACTCAGATGTACAAACCCCTAATTAGTCATCTACTTGGGCCCCTATCCCCACTCACCTCCACATAGCCAGTGCACCAGGAAGTTTCACTGACTCTACTCTGGCAACAAATTCCTCACACATTTACTTTTCCCAATGCCATTATCCAGGTCCTAGCATAAACCACCATGATTCCTTGCTTGAACTCTGTAGCAGCCTCCCAACCGATCTTCCCACCTTCACTATTCACTCCCTAAAATCCATTCTCCATAATGAGCCAAAGTGCTCTTTCAAAATTATACAGTATAAATCAAATCAAATCAAGTCAGTTTCTTGCTTAAAATCTTTAAAGGTTTCCCCACACCCAAACCCCATATCCTGACCCACTGTGAAAGTGCCCTGTGATCTGCCGGCTGCCTACTACCATTCGCATCTCATCATCTATGAGAACAGAGACTTTGTCTTGTTCTCTGCTATAATTAGAGCAGAGCTGGACATACAGTAAGAGCTCAGGAAATCACTACTAAATGGTTTCACTCAGTGACGTCATTCCTGAGTGCAGGCACTGAGTAAATGTTGTGTGAACTAACTATTGAGGCATTGCATTCTCTATCCTGTTTTGTTTTCTTTCACTTTTCTCTAAACCAGATGGGATTTCCTTGAGTTCTAGTTAGCAGTTCCAGTGCAAAACAGACCTTCTCGTCCACAGCTGGCTGAAAAAGCCTTCTGAAAAAATACATCACTGTCTAACTCATTCTCCCTTTCATAAACCAGTGCTGGGAGGTTTATTAAAAACTCAGGCTTTCCTTTGCAGTTGTGAAAGCTAAAGATAAAATAAATAGAATATTCAGACCTAGAGCTGCCAAACTTTGATGCTTGTCTTTAGGCAATAGCAAGGAAGGAGCCAAACAAATTATCAGCAGGAAGAATGGTGATCGGGGTAGTAAAGATGCACTTGGTTATCTTGGCCTCCTGTGGCCCCACAGCCACTGACAGCAGAATCTGGCAGCACTGGGACCTTTCTGCTGAGCTGGTACCCTGACACTTTACAATTGTGTTTATAGAGTAATACATTATTCAAAGAGGGTTTATTTTGCTTCTGTTGTCCACAAAAGCTCATCTACTCTTGTCATTATGACCAGAATTCTTTTTTTTTTTTTTTAAGATTTTTATTTGAGAGCGAGAGAGAGAGAGCAGAGGGAGAGGGAGAGAGAATCTCAAGCAGACACTACACCAAGCATGGAGCTGACGTGGGACCCGATACCATAACCCTGAGATCATGACCTGAGCTGAAACCAAGAGTCGGATGCTTAATCGACTGCACCACCCAGGTGCCCCATGACCAGAATTCTGTTTTCTTTGTACTAGAGTTTCTTTGGGTGGTAGCAGCTGGGCATACCAACCTGTTACTTCCTCTCCCACAGGCCCCTGAAGGCCTCTAAGTTGTTCATGGGAAACAGCTGAACTTGAAAACACATGACACTACAACTCACTATATCTTGAAAACACCCTCCTTTCCCTAAAATCTATTTTCGTTGCAAGGAATGTACAGTGTTCATAACTCATTACCACTAAGGCATTTTCATAATCAGTGGAAACTAATACTATGCAAACAAGATGAAAAGCTTGCCCAAGACTCATGCACTTGACATCAAGATGCTGTACTCTAACTACATGGCTTTGACTGTGTCTGATCTGAGCCTCGATGAGCAGAAGACTGCAGAGATGCCTGCATGGGCGACACATATCATGAGATTATTCTTAGTTTTTTGTAAATGAAACTGCTGTAGATTAGAAGGAGCAATAAGAAATTCCCTGGTCATTCCAAAATCTCAATTCATATGAGCCTATAGATTAGTAAAGACAGATGCTTAGGGACAAAGGCATTGGATCAAATGGTGGACATAGTGATTTCCCTGAAAATATGAGGAAAGAGAAAGAAAATATAAATTGTAATTATATAGTTAAAATACTAATTATCCAGAAACCCAGTTTTGGAAGGAGTTGTTCTTAAGGATTATTGAGAACTTATTCTCCGCCAGACATCATTTTGAATGCTTTAGGTATTTTATTTCAGTTAATCATTACAATTATATCTTACATATCAGTAACCTTGGGCTGAAAGAAGTTAATTTGCCCAAAGTTTTACACCTAGAAAGTTGAACAGTCGTGAATGGACCCAATCCTGTATGCTTTTACATTAAACCACAATGCAATCCTTCAACAGAATGGTAATATTCGGTTGTCAGTGAGCATGGGAAATTACAAACAAGCTACTCTTTAGGCACAAAAACAACTTCTACAGGGATCCTAGCATCTCTACAGATTTATTTCAAGTTTTAATGACTTTGAAATTATTCTTGCACAAGGAGATATGCAGAGGGGCTATGAGGGTTTCTTGTTGATGATTTTGGGTTTTGTATGTTCGTTCATTTGTTTGTTCTGTTTTTTCACAATCTCAGGTCATTTAAGCCAGATCTGCTAACTCACTCTACTGGGGGTAGTGGAGACAGGATGGCAGGTGTGTCTGGATATCTGCATTTGTTAGAATGAAAAAACCTGAACTAAGTCCCAGCTGTGATCCATCCTCTGTGACCTTGAGTAAGGAATAAACTCTTGTTTGTAAAATGGAGATAAACTTCACTGGATGTTGAATCAATCAAAGCAGACATTATATATACAAGCATTTTTAAAAATACATACAAACATATACATGTACTTCCAGAAATGTTAAGAGTAGTAAACGATCTTACTGGCATATCAAAAGCTGCCTAACGGTTTCTAATACATGGATTTTAGGACCACACAATAAACGCTCTGGATGTTCTAAGAGTAACGCAGTGGATATTTCAGTTACCCAATAAGTACCTATCAAAAAAGTAGTCTAAATGATTTGATTCCTTTGCTATTTGCCTGATTTGTTAAATTATAAGTGCTCTCTGAATATCTCTGCCCCACATCATTTTCTTTCATACAATAGCCTAATCTGTCATTGACTCTATAGAGAATGAAAAGCACCATAAATCAATTGTTGCAGGAGATCATCACATTGTTATTTTTTCACACCCTATTATTTTATTCTACACTTTAACCTCAAACTGGAAGGCTCTACTAATCATTGTGAAGTATGAATAAAAATGGCTTTCTCTGTACTCATTGAACACGTACAGATGCTACTAGTACAGCCCCAGGCAGGCCAGAAGATACCAGAATGGGCTTCCTACTGTGTCCTTTCAGAACCATGGAGCCTACCATGTCTATTAGAGCGACATGGTGTCAGGATGAGAGTAAGACACTAGCCTGACTGCACATGAGGGTTACTGAGTGAGAAAGAATGACAAGCAGCTCTAAAAACAGAAGTGCCAGTGACCACCTGATCACTTTTAATATCTTCTCTAGACGATGTCACCTTTTCTCAATGTGGGTTTCCGTACTATTTCTTCATGGTGTTAGTAAACAGATCATGATATATTTTGCTTGTGCTCCTTTAGATAGATGTGTTCCTTGATTTTTAAGTTTTCATGCTACATGTGATGACCATATGAGGTATCTTAAAAGATTTGAGAAACATTAAAGGCTTCACTTTTAGCAATTGTACCACACTTAATTAAGAAAGTCAGCATGCTGAAACCTGGAAACCCATTTACAATCTCTGTCTTTATGCAGAAGTGTAATGGGCTCACATGCAGTAACTCTGTTAGAACATTTGCTCATTAATTTTATTCCTGTTTCGTAGTATTAATCTATAGTAATGTTTCCCCCAATGCTATTCGCTAAAAGGTCATATTTGTTTTTTCAGATGGATGGATAGTACTGTAAGTTGAAACTTAAAACTCAGTAAGTACCAAGTACTGTCCTTACAAAATCACGTGGCCTAAGGCTGGGCTCTTGTGGGTACCTCTTGCAGAAAACAATAAAACTGATTTTTTTTTTATTATATATTATTCAGTACAAAATATATTAGCCCTTGTAAACAGCTAACTAGGAAAATCCTTGCATTTGTTAGAATGAAAAAACCTGAACTAAGTCCCAGCTGTGATCCACCCTCTGTGACCTTGAGTAAGCCATAAACTCTTATTTGTAAAATGGAGATAAACTTCACTGGATGTTGAATCTATTGAAGCAGACATTACATATACAAGCATTTTTAAAAATACATACAAACATACACATTTACTTCCAGAAATGTTAAATGATTTGATTCCTTAAGCTCTGCATGCAGTATCTTTGCGTCTTGATTTATGCCCATTGGCCAGATCTACAGGGTACGTTGGGAAATGCCTTTTTAGTTTGCAGTAATTATTTATTGGTTGCTTATCATGTGCTATGTTAAATGATTAAGCAGAGTTTTTTGATGGTGGCAGGTCATCACCACTCTCTCCTACTTTAAAGGGCAAATAGGCAAGGCACGAGGCAATGGAAATATACACTGGGTTAAGAAGGCCTAGGGCTGGAGCAGTATCATAAAAACTAAGAGAAATCATTTTGTCCTTATCATATCAGTTTTGTTTTTATCTTTGTTTAGCTCAACCCAGATTTTCCTTGCAGATAAGGGTGTGTCTTGTTTCCTTGAAAATATTCAACAAGAAACAAGAGAACCTACTGTTTTGAGGCATGCATCTGTCTGCTTGAACATCGGGCTATTTCTTTACACAACTCTCCAGGGGATGCAGTTCCTCTCACAGTCTATGTAAATAGTATCCCCTGGAGTTAAGCAATGTAAGGCATGCAAAGCCATATGCAACAACCCCGATCAAGTTACCTTTCTAGTTACGAATAGCCTATGTAAGTACTCTGAATAAGCCCTGGGGTTTCTTCTTTTCAGTCTTGTTGAGGACAGCCAAGATACGGACATGACAGGAACACAGAGTGGACAATTGTCCTAGGTCACTGCTACTTAAGTTTGTGGGTAGTGTTGACCAGATGGTTGAAGACAGTGAAAGAGGAGTCACAGGAATGTGGCCATAGCACATGATAAGCAACGAATAAATAATTACTGCAAAATAAAAAGGCATTTCCCAACGTACCCTGTAGATCTGGCCAATGGGCATAAATCAAGACGCAAAGATACTGCATGCAGAGCTTAAGCGTTGGAAAATGTCTGTGCATTTTAACTTCTAAAGAACCTTCATATTTGAAGAGCTTTGATTAACCCACAGTCCCTAAGACATTTCTTTAAAGACTCTAAAAGCAAGGACTTAACTATGTAGAAGTCTCTAGAGAATAACTCGGTTGTGATACTTTTACAGAAAGTGACATCAGAGAATTACAGTGGTGAAAAAAATAACTGTAAAGCAATGGTGTTCACTATTAGTGGCCCAAAGAATAAAGCCATGAGGGAGAAAGAGATGGGAATAGCTATCCAATATGCTTCCAGAGAAGCCAGGAAGATGAGTAAAATCTGATGCTGCTGGGTCTTCCCCCCACCCCCCGCCCTGGGTTATACATCCTACTAACAAGCAAAACATTGAGAAAGTAAGCTCTCTTGACGTTGCTAGAGGAGATATAACATTAGGAAGCAGGATGTGGAGACAATCTTACTGATTATGTAACTTCAAGTAAGTGACTTAAATTTTCTGTGCCCCAGAGAATTATTGCCTCTAAAATATAGGGATTGGATAAGATGATCTTTTGAGATAACGAATGACTTAAGGAAGTTAAGCGCTATTCCTATTAGAGCTCAAAACTGTTCCAAAGTGAACAAGATCATTTCACAAACATTTTTTAAATGACTGTGATTACCATTCACTTAACACTATGTCATTACATAATGGAAGCGCACCTCTTACGTTGCCTTTTCTCTTAAGAATCAAAAGTCAATTGCAGGGTTCCTGGGTGGCTCAGTCATTAAGCGTTTGTTTGCCTTTGGCTCAGGTCATGATCCCAGGGTCCTGGGATCGAGTCCCACATCGGGCTCCTGGCTCAGCGGGGAGCCTGCTTCTCTTCCCCTGCTCATGCTCTCTCTCTCTCTCTCTCTCTCTCTGTATCTCAAATGAATAAATAAAATCTTTAAAAAAAAGTCAATTACATAACCACTTCACAACACTCCTTCCTTAGTGAGTCCTAGGAAAGGGAAATAATTTCTGTGTTTCTTGCAGTGAGATGACAACATCCTAGGATAGGATGCTAAGAGTATTATCCTGGATACATGGGACATTGATCAGAGATAGAGGGGAGTCTAGTAATCTAAGGATTAAGGTTTAAAAGTTGATGCCCCCTGTGCAGATTAGCCACTGTAAGGGCCCACTATGGAAACCAGACAGCAAAAGAACAGTAAACCAAAAGAGATAACATAGGAGCTAATGGGTCAGGTTTTGAGGTTTTTTGTTTTGTTTTGTTTTAGCTATTACATAAACACTGACAAATTTTCAATCTAGCAACTCCAGCTTTTAGAAGAAAGTGCTGGGCACAACTGACTTTTATTGCTTTGGAAAACTCTATGTCTCTCTTTTGTATTATGCTGATGTTCAAATATATGAAGTTCTCTGGAGCCCCCAACCCAAGGTGTTTTGAGACTGCATGGCAATAATTATCCACCTGTATTCTAAAGCTATAAGCAGCTCTTTCTCTGTTGAATAGCTCAAATTATAATGGTGGCCAAATAAAAGAAAGCTACATAGGTTTTGGAAAACATAGTTAGGAAGCACCACACGTGGCTTTCTGTCTTTTGGGCTGGTTTTATTTGTTGTCCAGAATAGTGGGAGGAACTTTCTCATGAGCCAGGCTTGACAATAAAAGTGTACAATTTCCTAGCTGAAGAAGGGCTCTTGGTTTTAACAACCTAAAAATGCATCCAATGTCAACTGGCAAGAGTTTCAATGAGAAACACTCAGGCCTGTCCCTCTGGTCTTAAACATGGAACTGGTTGCTCCAAGAAAGCAAACTGGGAAGGCAAAGTGGGCAATGCATGGACTACTAAAGCAATAGCCATGGATTGCGTTTAGCCTCTTGCCATTTACCAGTGGGTTTCTTTCAGTGCACAAAACCATTTCATTCCAAATTCTTTGAACCATTAATAGCATCCAGTTGAACTCTGTTGAGAAGAATAACTACATTTGTTCTGCTTTTCTCTATACAACATTAGAAAGAAATCTTACTAGAAAGCATTCTACCCCAATAATGTAGAATTATGAGAACTTGGAAATCAATTGCAGAGTACTGAGTTCTGACTGAAATTTTACTATATAGTTTTAAATAACCATCCACAGATAAGCTAGGCTATTCCATGCATGGCAAGATTTGAATTGCATCCTCCTAACAGTGGCCAAGTCTGATACGGTGATGTTCCCCTGCCATCACCGTCAAATTTCTTGTGTAACTATTATGATCATCAACAACAAAACCCACTTGCCCCTTGCAGGGATGTGGTTTAGTGTTGAAATTCTAACTACCTATGCTTACACTGAACCCCCATCCATGTTGCTTACAAAGAAAAATATGAACCCTAGAACAATGGCCACATTCCAATTTGAATAATTATATTAGTTGCCACGAATGTCTTCCATTCAATCCCTCAACTGTGTCATCTGGTGTGTCCTCCTACACACTATATTTCTACCCCCTAGAAGCCAAGACTCTGCCAAAAAGGGGCTCCCCCTGAGCAAAGGTAACCATAAATCCTGGAACAGAGGCCTAAAGAATGTACAAGGAGAAATCAAAATCTGGAAATGCCTGGGTGGCTCAGCCGGTTAAGCAGTTAAGCGTCTGCCTTCGGCTTAGGTCATGATCCCAGCCTCCTGGAATTGAGCCCCCCTCCACGTTGAAGCCCCCTGCTTCTCCCTCTGCCTACCTGTTCCCCCTGTTTGTGCTCTCTCTCTCTGACAAATAAATATAATCTAAAAAAAAAAAGAAAGAAATCAAAACCCAAATCTTCAGATGTTGGATTTTTTCAAAGTTAAAAAAGAACTATTCTGAGAGTACTATTTATTCTTATATATCATTAAAAGGAAAAAGTGTTATGGTGCATAGGAAAATACTTCAAAATGAAACAGTTATGTAGCCTGACTTTCAAAGTCCATGGGGTGGCAAGTGCATATGGCAGGTTTGGAGAAGGACCTGGCTTCCTATTTTGTCACTCTGGGCATGGAACCACAAAGAACATTTTTACTTTTGAAAGGGATTCTAGAAGGTGTTTTCAGTGTTTGGGGAAAGTTAACATGATTCTATTTGTCCCCTGAAGAAGATAGGGTATGAAAAGAGAAATGTGCCAAAGAAAAATAAAGGGTTTCTGAATCTGGCTACTACAAGCCATGGTGAAGTATGGTTGGGAATGAATACAAACTTTTCTGGTCTTGATTTTGACTTTGTAATTTTCAATTATTTAGTATTGATTTGGAACACACTTGTCAAAATATTTAGCTCCTTTTATGTTATGTTGCATGTTATAGTCTTTACTGGAACATAAACAAGTATAGATATGTGGCTCTGTTTTGAGCAATACACATGATATTTTCAACAGTGATATTTCATGGAAAATGTTGCATTTTAGCTGAGAAGCTGAGCAGCAAATAATATTCAGTTAAAGTGTTAGTTCAAGAAATGGAAAGGTTAAGAGAACTGGGTCCTCCACGAGAATCACATCAGGCACCTTACTGCAGGTAACTCATTTAGCAGTTATAAGAGTGGTACTTGAAATCTCTTATTGGATGAGAGAAAGGTGGTGGAGATAGAAATAAGAAAATGAGGAGAATGGGCTCTGGGTGGAATGTCAGCATTTGTAATGGAGTTTGCTTTTCCAGTGGCACTTCAAATCTCAAAAGTAGCAAGAAATGTTGGATTTCTGTGTTTTCTTGGTTGTGTTTCTTAAGAACTAATGGCATTTGTTACTATTATTGGTGGCTGTGGGACAATTCTGTTTACTTAACTACCAACTCTCTGGATTTCCAGTGTATTTATATAGTTGTTTGTATACAGTGGAAATTCCATGACAAGCAATGTGGGAATTTGTATGTATTATAATTACATGCTTTTTCATGTATATTTTCTTGTGAGGGCAGCCAGAGCTGTTTTCTCCTGCCTGTTTACATATAAGATGTTGTGACTTGGCAGATATATGTTAGAATGGTTGTTCCAGATTGCAAAGAGTTTTGCACACCTGGGTTATTTTCATTCCAAAAGGCCCAATTAAATAATATTGTGATGCATTTGCATAATTATTCAATTTAGCTATATGGCGGAGCTTTCGATCTGCATCCTTAAATTTAAAAAAATCTGTGTCTATGTCAATTAAGAATTTTAAAATTATTGATATGTTAGTACCTCTAGAGATGATCTGCTAATATATTAGTATTGAATAAATACAATATGATTTAAGGAGGACTTTGGTGAAAAGGAGCATTCAGGAGAAGATGAGCCTTTATCCTAAGGGTGATCTCCCAATTTTTTTTTTATAACAAAGCTTATTGAAATTTTGATAAAGATTTCATGCTCTTTCCCAATAAAAATGCTCATGTAAATAAAATTCTGTGAAGATATTCAGATCTTGTCTATGGATCTCAAGCTAAAATTTTAAGAGGACTACATTGCAAAAATAAGGAAAGAAACAGTATCTGTAAAAATGACCTGTAAACTCCAGAGGTATATATACATATGAGGCCACTGCACAATAAAAGCTACAAAAAGGATTAATTCTCATTACTATTACAGCTGATGTTGTAGTTCGGCTCGTTGAAATTTAATTCATTTTTTTAATATCTCTAGTTATCTGAGTTAATATAAAAGATCATTAAGAGTCTAGTCTAAAATTTGCCTTCAATGTAAAACATATTTTATTCTAATATAATGTGGCTAGATATTGTTAAGTTTGATATTCATCAGTACTGGTAAAATGAACCCAACCTCAGGTGCAAATCTAATAGAGCTCAATGTTAATTAATGTGATCCAAACAACTTATTATTTTAAGCTTGCTTCTATTAGGAAAGATGTGTTATAACTGTATGGTAATAGAAAAGTCTGTTGCATGAATTCCAATTTCCTTTATCTATATTAGTCACTGAATGGTAGGTTTCTTCTAAGATTTTTCCTTGTTTCTCCTATGTTTAGAGAATTGGTTTAAAACCACAATTATGGAGCAAGATTTAGTGCAGGTATTGAATGTATTTTAATCTGATAGTTTCATTAATGACTTTTAATCTAGGAGAATAAATCCATTTTCTTCTCTAGATTCAATTGTGGTATCTGTATGCCCAATGCCAAACAGTATTAATATCAGACATGGAAGGCAACTTTATGTTGTCATATATATTTGAGCCCCATCATATTCCTGTGATGAATGGGTAGACATTATTTTACATCTTGAAGCTGGTATCTCAGCCTCGTTATTAGTGACATTTTGGGTTGGATAATTATCTCTTATGGGAGTTGTCCTGTGTACTCAGAAGTTTTAGCAACATCCCTGGCTTCTACCCTCTAGATGCCAATAGCATCTTCCCAGTTGTGACAATCAAAAAAATGTCTCCAGACATTGTCAAATAGCTCCTAGGGGTAAAATCACCCTCAGTTTAGAAGCACTGGTTTGAAGGTAAAGAAACCACATTGCAGAGAATTTAAGGTATAGGCTCAAGGTTAGGAAGACACTGCGTGACAGAGCCAGGGCTACAGCCCAGGTCTGTGATACTTAGCTCTCCCCTCCTGCCATGGTCTACATGCAACTTAGGAGACAGTCCATACTACGATTCCTTTAGTGTTTCTCTTGAGCCATGAATATCATTAATATAGGTAATATCATATCATTAATATTTGTACAAGGCAAGGGATAACACATGTGAAAGTGCTTGTTAAATTCTAAAAGTACGTACTATGACATTTTCCCATAAGCATGTCTGTGTGCGAGAGACACACAGAGAGAATTCATTTTGGGATAATATTTGGGGGAAATGACAGAAGACATGAGAAACACAGAACAGAGTAGGCTGGAAACTAGAAGGTGGCTCTGTGGCTGATTTCAAGTTCCCAACTGCAGAACTGATCTTAAAGAATAGTTTAAGTACTTCATGCAATCTTCATGCAATCTGGCTGCTGTTGGCATCTTTCCAGAACTCTCTATTAGCCATTGCCATGGAATTTTGCCAGCAGCCAAATTATCAGTTTTTTGTCTCTCGTGAGTAGCAGGTACCAACAAGGAAATCCATCCTCCATGTTTCTAAGAGTGGCAGAGCTGTGCCTGACTGAAATAGCTTCATCCTCCAGATGTGTTAAGTGAAGCTAGAAAAACCCCATGTTTAATAACATAAAAATAAAGCCAAACACGTTATCTAGGCCCCCAGCAGCCTGGTATTTAAGAAATCTGTGGATATATCCTCAGGTCTCTGGATTACGTGAGCTCACCGGAGGCATGGATGGAACACACAGGGCAATCCACACACCTTCGTCTACCCAGAGGAGGAGCTTTCCGACTCTGCATGTGTGGAACACCGAGCCCAACCCAATTCTGCATTAACACCCTGTATGACCAGTTCCCATGTGAAAACACGCACTCGCGAGCTTTTGCGGGATGGCAAAATTATGTAAAAGAGAAAAAAGTTGTGGAGATAGGTCTGCAGTTCTCTTATACTTCAGAGAAAGTATTAAGTTTCTTGTCCCTTTGAACAAAAAGACACAGCTGGTCAAAAAGCAAGCGTTTTTCTTAAAATGCTCTTAGCACTTCCAATTTCCTA
Source organism: Zalophus californianus (assembly GCF_009762305.2). Taxonomy (NCBI): domain Eukaryota; kingdom Metazoa; phylum Chordata; class Mammalia; order Carnivora; family Otariidae; genus Zalophus; species Zalophus californianus. The sequence goes on from NC_045600.1 coordinate 22,485,717, forward strand.
TTGAATCCAGACATTTCCCTCATTTTTCTTTTCCTTATGATTCCCCAGTGGTCTCCCTCTAATAGGACTGTTGACCCTTAAAGACCTCATATCAACACTTTCCTGAAATGGACTGGAACCTCCTAGGAGTGTATCTGTCAATTTAATATTTGTGTCATCAAAAAAAAAAAAAAAAAAAAAGTGAGCTTATTTAACCTCCTTCCCATTTCATCCATCAGTGTGAAGAAATGAGGAGAGGACTAAAAATAGGTGGCTTACAGCGATCAACAATGCCTTGCACCAGACGACACAGAAGGTTCACAAAGTTGCCTGAATAGTTAACTGAGCAAGTCTCCTGTACAGAGCAAATGAGTTAGGAGGTATGCGATGGACCAAGGTGGTTTTAGTCCATTAAGACAAAATGGAGCAGTTACTTTGCCTGTGTCTCTATTTACCCCAACTCTGGTAAATAAGAGTTTTTATATAAAGGGGACACGAAGACTAGTTCTCCTCCACCGTTGAGATGATCTGTGCCATCGAACAATAAACCAAGAATTCCTTTCCCAGGGTGCCCAGGTGGCTCAGTCGGTTAAGCGTCTGCCTATGGCTCAGATTGTGATCTCAGGGTCCTGGGATCGAGCCCCATGTCAGGCTCTCTGCTCAGCTGGGAGTCTGCTTCTCCAGGTCCCTCTCCCTCTCTCAAATAAATAAATAAAATCTAAAAAAAATAAATTTCCTTTCCCTGGTTCTGACAAGTGACATCAGGCAAGGGTCTGGGAGGACCCTCAGGCCTGTGGGCTGTCTCTAAGTTCCAGGCTCTATAAAAGGCCTCCTTCGGAGTGCATGCCACTAGCCTCCTTTTCTGGTTGAGTACTTGCAGAACGAAAACATTCACAGGTCAAGCTGTTCTTTTGGGCTCTCTATCATACATTTTGTGGTTTACTGAGGGTAATTCCAGAAATAAAGGTGCTCCCATTCTCAAATTGACAGATAAAAGCATTTTGTTCATTATCTAGAGCCAAAGGAGCATGACTCCCAAACCCACTTCTTGAGCCTGAATCCAAACCCCATAGCTAGATAAAGGATCCTACATACGTATAAAGCAATACCACCCCACCCCCTGCCCTGAAATAGAACGAACTATTTCTGGATTCCAAACTTATCCTTTGAAAGCTTATTAAGGAGTCTCAGAAAGTTACAACTGAAACATTACAGACATAAATGTTCCCTGGAACTTTAAAATGATGCAACGTCCCTGGGCAAGCCATACAGGAGGCAAATCAACAGTCATTTGTGTGGTAACAATGGCCTTCTCCATCCTTCCATGCCAGGCCATTGTGAAGGAAGCAGTCATGATGCTCGACACATTTTTACAGCATGAATGAACCTCATCACTAGTCTTTCAAATTCTCCAAGTGTGTTGCAGACAGATAAACAAGCCTGGCTTGGAGGAAGTGGAAGAATTTGAAGGTGCCGGTACAATTTCTTCTTTCGGAGTGTGTTGAGTGAAGCAATGCATTCTAAGAACAGCGGCACTGTGGATATGCAGACACCTTCATTTAAAAAAAGAAGTCATTGGGTTCTGTGGCCACGGTAGGCTGGGGGTGGTAAATGATGTTGTTACCATAACTCAGCTCTATTCTACTGAAAAAGATGCTTACTAGCAATCTCTCTCTGTGAAGAAAACTTCAGAGAAGTCTGTTAGCCCATAGAGCTAAATATATATATTTTTTTCTTTCAGGGGCTAGAAGCAAGCTTTTGTGGCAGCACAAATATTGATCATTGTGTGGGCAATAAAACAATTCATTTATAATTGATTCAGGCCACCACGATTGATCTTCATGGCTCCTGGTTCCTGTTTCCATAAAATGTGCTCTGTCACTTAACAAATCTGAAAAATCTAAACAATAATCAGCAGTAATCTTATCAAGTGCAACAGGCAGCAGAAGAAATGGATTTTTATAACCAGAAGGTGAGCCACACATGGGCAATGACAGACACAAAGGAAACCTATTTTTCAATTGACAGAAAGAAGACTTGGTTCCCACCCAGTACTGAGGTGCTGTTAGCAATCTAAGATGTGACTTTGAAAAGTCCTGTTCTGGACACTCTGGAATAGATCTCCTATCATCTCCTTTTTGGAAAAAGAGCATTTTTTTATGATAGTAATAATAATTATTATAAATTATTATAATTATAAATTATAATAAAATGTATGTGATAAACAGAAAACATTATTATTACTATTGTACGTCTTAGTACAAAGAATTTTTCTTTTTTTCCAACTGTAGAAGCACAAGCAAATTTTTATGGTGGGGCAAGTATTAAAAAAACAAAGCATGTACAAACTACTTCCTTCAAAATCATTAATCACACCGGGAAATGATCAGTAACTTTAAAATCACATATTCAATGACTTAACCGATAATGGCTGTCGTGGTGAGGGTGGTAGTGGGGAAATGCGGAACTGTGTAAATTATACGGAGATCGATACTTGGCTCTACCTCCTCACCACCATCACCGATATGCAATTCTCATCTCCAGCACAATCCTTTCAGGCAATGTCTATTTGCCTTAAAAAACTGTTGTGTGACTAATTCACTCAGAGTCTCTGCAAGATGTAAGAAAGCCTAGAATTTGCATGCGGTCTTAAGTCTCTCACGTCCAAGTTGCATGTGTTTGAAGAAATAATGCACAATCATACACTGAAATGTAAAGTGTCATCTAAGACTTTTAAGACCCTGGAAATGGCTTTGGTGACACTTCTTATCTCAGACATATACTCCTGTCACTTTCTTCTTTGTTGGTAGGAATCGGTGTACCAAAAATGACAGATGGCTTTTTTTTTTTTGAAGTCTACATTTCTCTGGTGACCACATCATTTTACTCACTATAGGTCCATTCTTCGCAAAGCCTGCTCACTCCCCACCAAGGGACACTGCAGGGTCACTAAATTCACTCTCATCTCTGCTCACCCAGAGATGTAAAAGGACACCAACGCCTATTTATGTGAAGGTTCTTTCTCTTATACCTTAGAAAAAATCCTCCGAGACAGTTGCTTTTCCCAAATGACTCCCTCTTAGAGATGACTGATTTTTTCCTAATGTTTGAAGTTTCCTGCAAGCTCAAATGCGTCTTCCTTCTCCTTTCCCCAGTTAACTTCCACTTATCCCACATAATTCAGCTCAAATATCATTTCATCAGAGGTTTCCCTGTCCTCACCCTGCCTCCTAACCCTCCACCCCTGCTCTGTCACAGCTCTGAAATTATTTGAAAATCAAAAGTTAAACAACAACAACAACAACTCTGAGGAAGTAAGTAGATGTATGTGTATGCAATTTTGTGTATGTATGATGTGCGGTCACGGTGATATTAAAACACACACATATGCAGATTTCATGTTCAGATTTTCAGTGTGACAAGTGCTAGAGGATCTATAACTCCAATATGGAGTTATTTTTACATCAAAAGAACCATCCATGAAAGTTACTGATTGATGCTTTAGTGCAAGTGTATAAAGATAAGGATACATATATTTTTAAAAATCTGGGTTGTATATATACAGTGGAATATGACTCAGCCATCAGAAAGGATGCATACCCAACTTTACATCAACATGGATGCGACTGGAGGGGATTATGCTCAGTGAAATAAGTCACGCAGAGAAAGTCAGTTATCATGGTTTCACTTATTTGTGGAACATAAGGAACAGCAGGGAGGACATTAGGAGAAGGAAGGGAAAAATGAAGGGGGGAAAATCCAAGGGGGAGATGAACCATGAGAGACTATGGACTCCGGGAAACAAATAGCGTTTTAGAGGGGAGGGGGGAGGGGGGATGGGTTAGCCCAGTGGTGGGTTTTATTAAGGAGGGCACATACTGCACGGAGCACTGGGTGTTACACGAAAACAATGGATCATGGATCACCACGTCAAAAACTAATGATGTACTGTACGGTGACTAACATAACATCATAAAATTAAAAATAAAAATCTGGGTTGTATTTATGATCATGTTTTCCAGGACCAGCATGATAGAAGGAAAAAAAAAAAAATCAGTCCCAAACTACCCTACCTAACATCAAAACTATGCATCAAGTAGGTAAGTTTGGGGTGAAATAGCAGAGGTCTGCTGTGGATGTGCTGGGTTATAGAAAAGATACTTTTCTTATATTTATTTAATGAAAAAAATAAGTGAAGCACTTTTCAAATTTCTTGGGTCTATCTATGGAATAAGCATTGTGCCCCACGGGATGGGCGAGGTAGTGAGGAGAGGGATCTACTGAAGATCATTCTCTGTGCATGATTTTAAAAGGGAGACTTTCTCCAATGGGTAAGAGCCCACAAGGAACAACGTGATGACTAACTACCCCTGCTTGAGGCACTACTTCTGCAATTTTCTTAAAAGAAAATAAAACCATAGTGAACAAAGTATAGGAAAAAGTCAACATGAATGGCAACTGATAAGGTGAACACTCATTTATCAAGTTCAATGATAACAAATCAGCCTTCACGCAATGCCTGACCTGGAGAGAATCCAAAAGTAATTTGAAAACTGGAATTACCATGAAAAATATAATAAAGAATTATTTCACCAATCGGTGTGATAAAGGAAGCTGTGTAATAGCATTTGGCAGTGGCTCCAGAACAAAACAATTCAGTAAACAAATGAAGTCATGACAAGGGAAGGTCATAAAGCAGACTCTGAATGTGGCCAATGAAAGTGAAATTAGATTTTTTTTTTAATGGCTACAAATACAAATGTTTGTCCTTTAGTAGCACTGCTTTTTTTCAAAACATGGGTTATAAGATCAGCAATAGCATCAGGACATCAGCGATTTCCCAGTTCGTTCTTTTGGACTACACGTAGATGCTATCAAAAAGGGACGTTCTCAGAAGCATAAAACAAAATTTTAAAAATCCATTATATGGAAATTCAAAAATATTTTATCTGTGGTGATAGTCACGATTTTAACAATTTGATGGGAAGCTTGTAATATTCACACACTAACACCACCAAAAGAGCAAAAGGCGTTGTCCCAGAAAACAAAATAGAAATCAGAAAGTCTTAGCAAGCTCTCCCATCTCTTCAATCTAAGTGTGTGGATATTGAAAAGTGGTTGCTTTTATCTTTAAACAACCCTGTTGTTTGAATAGCTATGCTCCAGGCATCACATTTGGACCATTTGTTTTACCAGCTGTTTCTAAAAATATGTTCATGATGGAGACCTATTCTGTTGATCTCCAAAATTGCTTTTGTTGAGGGCTTTCTCCCCCTTGCACAAGAGAAAAGGTAGAGATAGGGAAAAACGACATCTGCTGAAATACCTCACAGCTTCAGGGAAGGACTACAGTCATAAGTTGCACGTGAAAGAAAAAAAAAAGAACCACCAAAAAAACTCTGATAAACTAATGACTGAAGAGACTACAGCATTCTTTTGGACTCAAGGTAATCAAATGTTTTAATTCATTCATATAACCTCCCTAGTAGCACTGACAGATGTTCCCTACAAGGAAGAGAGTCTCAATTAATCTACAGCTGGTTTAATTTTCTGGACATCCTATTAAGGGAGAGAAGGAAGAAGAGGGAGGTAGAGACAGAGGAATGCAAAGTTTTTAATTACTCCTTTGCAACTGCATCCTCTCCTCTATGTATTCCCTCTGACAAGCAGATGTACAGCTGAGGGTGATCAGGCAGCAGAGATTACACAGCACCTAAACGCTGGGATATAAAATCAATCATATTCCCAAGTGCCTGTTGAAGGCCACTTCACATCCCATCTGTGTTTCTGGTTTCCGAGCACAGATTTTAAACTTTCTGGTAATGGGTCATTTACAGGCTACCTCATGCCTACTGCTGTGGTATGACCACCTGGGTGCATCCATGGACCATTTGTCACTTGATGAACAGGACTGACCTCCGGGAACTGGTGTGTGCTCAGCTATACAGAGCCCCCTACCTATCATCATCATCATCCTCTTGAGCTCCTCCAGCAGCTTCCTTGCAGAGCCTTACACCATGGACTTAACTCAATCTCATGGGAAAAGCAGGAATTCGCTATTTTTTTTTCCAAATTACTGGACTGGCAGAGTTCCTGTGTCTAAATATTCCCATGATTTCCCTTGCTGGCCTTCTGATATAGCTGTGTGTGTGTGTGTGTGTGTGTGTGTGTGTGTGTGTGTGTGTGTGTGTGTGTGTGTGTGTCCCCTTACTTTCTGATAACAAATACATACTCTACATAGAAATTCTGAAGTATGAATAACAAAATAAAAATTACCCACTGGCCACCACTTAAAGATCAGCACTGATGATCTAATCCTTATACCTGATTCAGGACATCAAACCTCTGACTTCCAGTAAACACTCAGTATACTTGGCATGGCTCTTTATTAGGCTAAATTAAGTGTAATATTTTCAATATTTAGATAATAAATTCTGTTAAGCAAGAGGTTATTGGTATAGATGAGCCAAGAGATAGAAAAGGTAGGAGACAAGAACCAGAGATACAATCCAGTAATTGCCTTTAGTATAGATCATATCCTTTCTTTTGGCTGGGGACTAAGACCTTTTGACACAAAGATGGATCACATTAGCTCAAATGTAGATTAACTCAGCATGGCAAAATAACTCTCTACTCTGCTATGAGGGTTCAGATGGAAAAAAATCTTAATTTAGATTCCAGTCCTTAAACATTTCTATTTTTCTTTAAGTATGTTTATGTTTATAAACTGATTTTGGTTTTCTCATAACATTTATTCTGGAATTTTTTGGGAATCTCCCATTCTATTTTGTGCCTTTCATCTATCTCTTTGTGCTGGGATTCAAAAACTATCTTTATATCTAAGTGACCTACATGTAGAATAAAGTCCTAGGGCCTCAGTGAAATAAGTGGCTTGATCTTAAGATCATCTAGTTCATAATAAAATTTTAGATTTTGGTCTTTAGTCTTCAAAATCTATTAAATCTAGTGTTCCATTATAGGTAATACTTGAAATCTCATTTTCCGGTTTCTGGATGTTGGTCTATTTGTTTTTACAGAGACCAGTAAAATTTAAAGGAAAATTCTGTGGGGAAGGACTAATATCCAGTTGCCAACTTTTATTTGCTAATTAAAGATACTACAAACCATGACAAAACATTATTTTTGTGAAAGACATTGATTTAACCATCAAAAACCGGAAGATGCAATCTCAGAATATAGGGCAATTCTATAAGTTTAACTTTGTGAAATTCTATATATATTGTCCTGACGTTCCTGATTTCACCATGGATGAGCATAAGTTTTGGCATGGCATGACACTAGTTTTACATGTGAGCTTTGGAACCATAGTTCCAGTTTGCCTAGTCATCTATCCTTGGTGTAGGAAGGTGATAGCACGAACAACTCATCACTAGAGCATACACTGGTTGAGTCTGTACCACAAGTCACTCCTAGTCCCCACTAATTGTTTTGCCATTTAGCTCCCCTAGTGGCCAGTGCAATAGAGAGGTATAGATCTGACCCCTCAATGGCCAATAAGAGAAGAAAACCGATTTTTACACATCCTCTGAATTTTCTGTTGGATACTATCTCAGTTTAGAATAAAATCTCTGAGCTTTTTTTTTTTCTTTTAAAAAGATGTGATACACAGTATTAGTAAAATGGCATGGATTATGGATTTAGGACACTTGGGATTTAATTCTAACTCTAACAAAAACTAGCTCAGTGATCCTGAGCAAATCTATTTACCTATATAGGCTTTAGTTTTGTCACCTAAAACAAAATAATTACAATGAACTCTTGAGTTCCTCAAGTGTATACTCTTAGAGTTGTGCAAACTTTAAGATTATAATAAAAGGAAAAAAGAAGATACAGAAAAGACCTTTAGCTTATGGGAGTTTGGAAGAGGGATTGCTGGGTTTAATTTGATACTCAATGACACCAAATGGTACCTTCACCAGAAATCTTACTGAGAGCACATTCCTCAAACTTTACGAAGGGGTAAGATCTAAAGGAATTTTTAAAGATGGAATGAAAAACACTATGTGTGTCATTGTTGTACCTTGTTTGACTTTCATGGGGTCTATTTTTATTTTAACATCTTAAATATATTTAATTTCAATGCTGTTAAATGAGGGCACACACTCTCCAGTTTATTAGAGTTCGTGCTATTGCTGATTGTGTGAAATCTGTTCTACTTCATCTATTCATATTACCCAGATGGCCCCTGAGGACTGTGTTTGCCCGTCTGCTTTATAGGGAAAGCTTGTAATGCATAAGTGTAAGTAAATAAAGAAATAAACAAGCAAGCAAACGAAAAACTAAACCAACCAATCAACCACACAGTAAAATACCAGGCTACCGTAGGCATAATGAGAGAAAAAGAAGTCGACTTTCTTTTGTTACGTTCCTATCAGGTCGTCCATCAATAGGCCTTAATTTACCCTTGTTTTACTCCTGTTTTCTACAATCCCTTTATCTCAGCGGCTTATTAAAACACTAATTCCAAATTATGGTGTTTTAGAAGCCAACCCTTACACCTCCTGCCTCCAAAGCCTCTCCTAACAGCTCCCTCTTTCTTGTCTCCCTGAATTATCTCTTCATTCAGTTTTCTGCTTTCTTTCTGAGCCAGTTTAGGAACTTACAACTCCAGGCACAGTACCACATCAGGGGGGCCTTGCTAATGGAGAAAGCTCTTCCTTCATGCTGTCACTAAGCATCCCAGCTCCCCAAAGTTAATCTTACACTCCCCCTGGCATTGGGATACATTAGGTTCTGGCTTCACAATTTACCTGATACTCATCTAGGAGTTTTTCATGTTGGTTTTCCATAGATTTCTAATATTAAAGATGCTAAAGGGACTAAGCACTAATTCATAAAATAAAATCCTTAAGTAACAGATGCCATTTCCACAGTCATACTAATATGGTTTTGAACATGGATTTTCATAGCCTGTTCCTGCCTAACCTATTGCCAGGTGGTAGAAGACATTATTCTCCTCAGGACATAAGGATGCTCCTTTCTGCGGCCCATCGCATAATCCATTATCTCCGACACTCAGAGGGCTAAGACATAAATAAATGCTTTTGCCCTCAATGCAGGAAGGAATCCTATATATCACATCCCTTCAATTTTGTCTGCCCCATTCAGTTCCTGTGCCATTGTCACCAAGAACGTTTTTCTCACTTTGCTCCGCAAAACTTATAAAGCTACAAATCAGAAAGTACAGGGAAAGAAGAGGTTCTCAGCAGGTTGCAAATATCATATCTCAGTCATTTAGACATTTGTCAGCTCAATAACCCACAGCCAAGGTTTGGGGAAGAATTACTGGGATGTGACACAGCATGTGGGCTAGAGTTCAAGGAGTCCACTGCCAAAGAGGTCTGGAAGCAGGGGAGAAGGCAGCCGATGCCCAGCTGAGGCAGGGAGTCCGAAAGATTTGCAAAAGGAAGGGAAAGCATAAAGCTCTTACAAGGAATGCAGTGTGCATGCGGGGTGGAGATGACCCTGGTAGTGAATGTTTGTTTGTTGTCATGTTTCATGTCTGAGATAATGACGTGTTGGAAACAATGAGTTCTTAATGTCCTATCGTATCCTATGTGGTCACAGGTACTTAATGGAGAACTCAACAGATGTGTGTTAAGACTGGCGGTAGAATGAACAAGAAGGACTCATCTATACATATTTAGGTAAGGAATTTGTCGTCGTCACATATATGTGACTATCAGAAGTCTCTCAGATGTCTTTAGATCAGGGGTCAACAGACTACCCCATCCAGTTTGATGCCTGCTTTGGAAAATGAAGTGTTATTGAAACATAGCCTCACTTGTTCACTTGTGTATTGTCTGTAGCTGCCTCTGTGTTACAACAGGGCTGAGTAGTTATGATGGGTCATCCAAGATTCTTAAAAATCTAAAATATTTGCTCTCTAGCCCTTTACAGAAAAAAAGTCTGCCTGACCTTTGCTCTGAGTGATGGAGCCGACAAATTGGAACACTTGGCAAGACAATGTTGCCAACTGTCATTATCTCTTAGCAAAAAGGTGTCTCTGTTTCAGAGCTAAGATGCAGTGCAACTGCTGTGGAGGATTACTCAAGCGATCGCAACTGTAACATTTTCTGGTTTAGGATCTGACTTCAGGACTGGTTAGAACCCATATAGATGCTTTCTTTTTAATTGTGAATTTTAGTCCTTAATAACCCCTTTTATGATTCTTTTCTTGCACAGAAAATTTAAGGGCCCGAGAAAGGCTTGGTTTTTGGTTTTGGGGGATTTTGTTGTTGTTCTTGTTGGTTTTGACTTTTTTTTTTTGGTAGTTTGAGATCCATAATGTGAGAAAATGAGAAAAACGAGGGGCTAAGAAAGATGTCCTCTGAGGTCCATGTTCACTTATTTTGTTGCTTTCTATTATCTGTAACATCTAAAACACCGTGCTCCAAGGAACATAATTATTTCAGAAATAAAGAAAATACAGCATCTTACCAGAACTCTAAGAGCCTCTATCTTCAGAGGGGCAGTTGTCTGATCATATGTTCTAAACAGGACTGCTGATGAGTAATGAGCGGGAAGCCCCAGTGCACAAATTATTACATAGGTGAAATCAAGAGAGAATAACCTCACATAAGTGATGGTATTTATCCTGAATATTGGAACCATTCCACCTCACAGGAAACCAGGGTGGGTTGTTTCAACCACAGTTGTTTGGATAAATCATAACTGAGCAATTTCATAACCCCAAGCAAGCAATGCTTTTGAAGCCTTTGAGAGACACAGTAATTAATCCATTTAACTAGTATTACCCAACCACTTAATATACTCAATACACAAACTTTCTGTCATTGTTATGCAGGAAGCATGTAGTTCTTTTATATATCTGGGTTAATGGAGAGTAAGTGCTATAGAATAAGAGACAGTATAGCATAGTGCCTAGTGTATGGGCTTGAGGGCCAGTTGGCTTGGGTTCAAATACCATTTTTTCTACTTCCTTGCTGTGTGACCTTGGACAATTTGCTTAGCTCTTCTGTGCCTCAGTTTACTCATCTTTAAAATAAAAATGATAATAATAGCCCCTCACAAGATTGCTATGAGGATTAAAGAAGTTAAAAATATAAAATACTTAGGACTATCCCTGGCTACAATTTAGCATTCAAAGAATATTTACCGAATGAAGGAACAAAGATGAAGCAGTGGCAAATCTATATGAGGAGGCCTAGAAATCACTTCAGGGGACTGTATTCAATATTATATATATGCTGTCACTGAAAGTTGACCACAGGGGCAACTAACCCTGACATCAAATCAAAGTAAAATATCGCACTATCGGAAACCCAATCACAGAATTTTTCTCATGAAATTAGAAGGGCTAATAAGATCCAACACTTTTCCTTTTTAAGTCCTAGATCTCTCAGACTTTTTTACAAAGCAATGATTAAGTATGTAACAGGAAAATGACTTTTTTAAGCTTCAGTCATTTTTCTGTAATACATTGGTTCCCATGCTGTTTTAAGTGTTAGTATACTAGTTTACTAGATGAAAAAATGTGGAAGTAAAGGGCACTGATATATTTCACTGTGCAGCTGGTTAATTAACATGCATCAACTACTGTAACTAAATAAAGTTCATTATATTTTAAAAGTTACAAAACATAACAACTGAGTAATGGAATCATACTGGAGATTATAATTACGTGCTAAGAAATGCATCCATTATGTCTTTCTAAAGCTCAAGAAGCAAAATTTGTGAACCTAGGAAGTATCTTCTTCATCTTCAGTGTTACTAAGGGAGGAGTATTTGGCAACTCTATTTTGAGGAAACAAGATTAGTGAAAGCTCCACAAATAAGCACATGATAGTTCCAAAATTTAGTTTTAATAAGTGTTTAATCCAGATCCTCTGTGCACACTGCAGTAGAAATAAAATGTATCCATTTTCAAATGGATTTGGGTTTGAATCTTACCTCTGCCATTATGAGCAGATAATGTAATCCTGGAGAAGCAAAGTTTTTGAGTCCTGATTTTCTCAACTGTAAGATGGCCATAAGTTTCCCACTCATAATAACTTAAAAAAATTTTAAATCAATCCCGTGTTTGAATGCCCCCAGCATGGTACCTGAGCCAGTGGGGTGCTAGAGCCAGGTCCTGACGGCTGATTACTAGCACATTTGCAGCAATTTTGCAAGTTGGTTTTTAAATAGCCATCATCAAAAATTAAAGTATATAAAATTGCAATCAAATACATTATGTTAAAAATAAAGGTATTAAAATCTTAAAACTCATTACATCCTAGTTATATTACTACATTTTACTGTTATTTATGCTTTTGAGGTGATTGATGTCTGTAGTATCTGTATGGTGAAAACACTATATAATCATGTACTAATAAGCAGTACTTCCCAATCCTCAGTTTCGTGTTGTCATATTTGTAGCTTGAAGTCGGCCATGGTGGCAATATTTTATACTACAGAAAACACTACAAATTAGGGCTGTGTGTGTCTGTGTGTGTGCTGGTTCTTAACATTATGGACCAGCTGCTTTCCCTCATTCAGCATGAATACCTCTTCCTCCCTCCCTATCCCCTTACCTCCCTTCACTCTCTTCCTCCTTCCCTCTCTCCCTTCCTGTCTTTTTTAAAAAAGTTCTTCTTAGTCCACAGTGCCCATTAGTCTCCTCTTGCTTTGCCCTTGCCCTAAAGAGCAGCAGAGAGCTACCCAGACATGCCTGAAACATCTCATCCTAAAACCATCTGCATCAAAATGCTTCCTCTTTTCCAGATTAGAAATACAGACTTTTAGACATCTTAGAACTTTAATCTATTAATCCATTGTATACCTATTTTATATTCTCTTGCTCAACCTTTATGAATAAGGAGGTGAAGTGACAAAGATTCATTTTCATACTATTAGTGTTAAAAAAACCAAGTCATCCCACAAAGTTCCTGGATCATCAGAAGCATAGTCCAGCACCGGAATTATTAACTGGGCACTTTTTTCCACTTCTGTCTCAAGAAATTCAGACTCTATTCTCATAACTAAAGCTATTACGTATGTCATGGTCTTTAGAAAGAGAAAAGAAAGGATTTAGGTCTAAGTCAAAGTGTTGGCTCCGTAATGCTTCCATGAATTAAAAAAATAATATAAAATATACATCATTTGACTCCAAAAGATCAAAAGATAATCTCACCTCAAAATATGCATGAGGTAGAACCAGTGAGTTAAAAAGCTTTTTTTTTTTTTCTCCAATGCCTTGCCAAACACATTTATATTTTAGGTTGAAATAAATAAACATAAATGCATTTCATAATAAAACACATTCAGATTTTCACAAATTCCTTACCAATTCAGGAACAGGCATTGCTCTATTTCTCCTATATAGATGCTCCCTTACTAGCATTTTCTGAAAAACCTTTCTGTTCATCCGTTCCTAAAGAAAAGGTTTAGCTAGACGATTGATAATCAATAGAAAAACTCTCCGGAAATCAGCCTTTACGTGAAATCTCTTTAATAGTAAGCCCATTTGATTATGCCAAAAAAATCAACAAGGGTTTCCTGTTGTTTTTGATTGGGTGGTTGTTTGGCTGTTAGCATTAGCAGTTTCCTGCTGTAAGTTTTGTCCCCTTAGACAGTAAGAAAGTGCAACTTATGACTTCCAGAGTCAAAGCACAGTTATCAGCCTTACACTTAACTGAAAATTTGTTTTGCTTCTTTGTGAAGTTCCCTAGGGGTGAGGTTAAAAGTAGAAACAAGAGGGGAGTGAGAAATAAAAGGAGAGCATTTCAAACCACATATTACAAACAGAGAACAGAATCACAGAACAACAGCACGACAGTGGACTCCAAGACAAGATGGCAAGACAGATGTACCAGACAAGAGACATATGCTCGACTGCTGTGCCAAGGGAAGCAAACATAACAACGAAACCGTACAGAGATGTCGTGAGAGCAGCTCTTGGGGCTGCCATGACCCAATGGAAATAATAGGAAAAATGAGAACCCATGAGATTATAACTACAAAAGAAAGTTACCCCCACAACTCATACACTGGACTTGCTGGGTTAGCCTGGATGTGTCACTTGGATGAAACACAAGATGGCATCGTTACAACCATGCACTGGTGATGAAGGCCATGGTTAGTCGATTAGCTACACAACTATCACTGCATGCCACACAATGATTCTGGGCTGGTCCAGAAATAAAAGATACAACAAATATTCTACATCTGCAATAAAATTCTTTTTATGCCATCTGAAATTTGTGGACAAGAATGTGTTTCTCTCTTGTATCTGGATGTCTACCTGTCTTTCCGTCTTTCTTTCTTTCTTTCTTTCTTTCTTTCTTTCTTTCTTTCTTTCTTTCTTTCTTTCTTTCTTTTCTGGCTCATCTGTCCTCCTTTTAATTAATTATATTGTCATGGGGGGAGGAGGGGTGGAGGGAAGGCAAGTGGCCTGTGCAGATATGGGGAAAAATGAAAAAGGAAAAGGAAGGAAATTAAAAGGAAAAAAATATATCTATATAGGAGGAAGAAAAGGAAGACACAGTATTTCATTCTTTTGTACACAACTTTCTTGGATTTGCTGGGGTTTGTTTTGTTTCAAGCATAAATATAAATACTGGAGGGGTATGCTGAAGGGGGAGAAATTAGAGATTAGGATGGCAAGAAAAGATTTTGTTGCCTTGTTTGTTCTGTATATCTATATATCTCTCAGTATTTTAAAAATGACTATTATTACCAATAAAAATACAGCAATGAGTTTCACATAACCATAATGACCAAAATACTAAATGTGAATCAAAACAAAGTAAATTGAACCACCAAAAATTCATGCGGCACAAGATGAGGTGAAACGACAGAAAATGTTTTTCAAATATATAAAAGGTATGTATATCTATTTATATATATACACAGGAATGTGCATATATGGATAGATATATCTGTATAATTTTTCTCTCCACCCCTCCCAAGGATAACTGAATTATGGAATCATCACTGTAATTATGATACAGAAGAAAACAAAACCTAAAAAAAGTTCACATGCTTTGTTCGCGAAGTTAAAACAGTATCATATCGTGCATGTCTGTGTTGGCTGATGTAAAAATGAAGGTGTGAATTTCTGTGTAAACACATGACTGATGGCAGGGACTGTTGTTAATCTCTGTTTACATTAGTCTAATATCACTTATACTGTGTCTACATATATATGGCATGATAGGTACTCTACATTTAGTATGCACACATATTATATACAAATATATATATATATATATACACACAGTATATATACTGGGATTAATGTGAGAAAAAATACAGAACAAAAAGAAAAAAAGAAAACTCATAAAAACCTTTGCTTAGAAACCCAATCCCTCTTTATTAATTTGGGGGGGGGGGCTTGCTTAATGATTTCATTAAGCTCACTTGTTATCAACTACTTGCATTAGCATTTGAAATCAGGAAGTTCTCATGAGTTTGGCTTGAAATTCTCCCTTCATCATGCCCATCCTTACTTACCCTGCTACCCAAGAAGACCTGGTCCTAGACCATACTGTGTGTGTGTTCAAAGAAAAGTTTATTACTGAACTGTATTAATTTTTCAGTCACAGTGAATCTGAAATTCTGTGCCCTCAAACTAAGATACAGAAGAATGATTTTTGGGGTTAAGTGATTCTGTCACTGGTTGGTATCATCTTCTATGATTTTTCTTGCCCATCCTTAGACGGGATATGCTATTGCTGAATTAGCAACCTCTCCTCCAAGTTCTGATAATATTCTAGGCATTTCCATTCATTGTCCACACTGTTTCTTCCCTTTCTTTCCTTTTTTTTTCTTTTTATTCCCTTTATTTTTGTATCTGTCTTCCCTAATAGACCATGAACTCCTTGAAGATGTTATGTCTTATTTTTGTTTTCCTAGCACCTATTCCAGTGCCTACAGAGAGCAGTCACTAAAAGTTATTGCACAAATCACTTATTAAACTTTCAAATAGAAATGTGTATACTTACACGTTGATCTTACTGATTCCCCTCCCTTCTCGACATACCACAAAATCTTGGGTAATGGAGATAGATTTTTTTTTTTCATTTTTATCATTCTTGTTATTAGATTTACTGTTATTATGAAAACCATGATAATGGTCAATCCATGAGCCACCTATTTTCTGTACATCATGCCTGAGCTATCAGTTGCCTAACTGCCTACTAGCCAATCAGTAGACTTTCCTACACTTATATTTCTATTCATACCCTAATTATCAAAGCAATTTACCATTAAGGGTTTAAAGGGCACCTATTTGCTTCACTTGCTTAAAAATTAGCTTGGGTTGAAGTGGAGTTGGGTTATAAGAGAGTGATACAATTCATCACTGAGTGGGTTAATGAATGAAAACAGAAATTATGCCATTAAATTGGGAACATTATGCACCCATAAACATACTCTATTAATTTATAAATCACTGGATGAAATTCAAAAATGGGTAGGATTTAGCCTAGATCTAAATGTGTGGATACTTATTTGCTTTTGCATACATTAGACATGTATTATAACTCAAATGTAAAAATGAATAATGTCTATAGCCAACAATGATTAAATTAATGAAATTTACATTTATTTATATTCTTCTTAGTAAAATTAAAACATTTCTGAGATTACTTCCATTATCCTTTTATTAAAAATGTTTTAAAGTGGACTTCAGCTTCAAGGTGGATTCTGGACACTGTGGCACTCAAACATTCCTATGGTATTTTATTTAGGCATTTACTATTATACACTGAATTTTTATTTAATTTTAGAAACATTTTTCCATATGGAAACTCAAGATTGTAAATAGAATCATTATGTCATTAGTCAATTTTTCCATATGGAAAAATATTCCTAAAATTAAATAAAAATCCAATTCTTTGTAATAAAAATGTTCAAGTTGCTAATGCTTCAAGCTTGCTGAAAACACTAATGACAAGATGTATTTCTATCAACACTTAAGATTGCAAATATGGGGTGCCTGAGTGGCTTAGTGGTTAAGCGTCTGCCTTTGGCTCGGGTCATGATCCCAGGATCCTGGGATCGAGCCCCGCATCGGGCTCTCTGCTCGGCAGAGAGCCTGCTTCTCCCTTCTCCCACTCCCCCTGCCTGTGTTCCCTCTCTCACTGTGTCTCTCTCAAGTAAATAAAAATAATAAAAATCTTTTAAAAAAAAGATTGCAAATATCATATTTAAGGCCAATGACCAGCACATTTAGTTTCTTTTTTTAATCTGCAGATTCTGAAAATTATTCATATCTTTCTGATCCAAAATCAGTATTGTCTTAACATTTCAGCTGCATTTTCCATGGCGATCCAGCAAATAAAAACCCTAAGGATTTGGTGAGCTTTTAACAATTCAGTGCCAGATTTTCATATTATAAATACTGAGGAATCTCAAACTGATAAAGATTAAGAACTCAGGTCCACCTGGAGAACACAAATAAGGCTATGCTCTTGGTGTTTTGCCAGATTTAAAATTTCACCCACACTGGGCTGAATATTATAGTGTGACTAACAAAGAGGAACAAAGTAGCAAAAACACCGAATGCAAATGTGAGAGCTGTGGATTTGAGGTGTAAAAATACATCTGAGAACCACTCTGGGAATAGTAATTATTTTGTGATCTCAAGTTACTGCCAATAGTTTAAACATCTCTCTCAATCCCACCATTATGGAAGTTGTTTAGCACAGTCCTATTGATGGATGGATGTGTTTCATACTTCCTTTTATTGTCTGCCTTCTGGTGGAAGGGCTGTCCTTTGAGATTTGATAGAGGACCCATTAACAAAAGTGGAGGCAAAAAACCTGGCTAACTGACAACCAGAAAAATGTATCCCAGTGTAATGGCTGGATCAATTAATACAGTTAATTGTTTTTTTTTAAGATTTTATTTATTTATTTGAGAGAGAGAGAATGAGAGATAGAGAGCACGAGAGGGAAGAGGTTTCAGAGGGAGAAGCAGACTCCCTGCTGAGCAGGGAGCCCGATGTGGGACTTGATCCCGGGACTCCAGGATCATGACCTGAGCCGAAGGCAGTCGTTTAACCAGCTGAGCCACCCAGGCGCCCAGAATACGGTTAATTGTTGACATGCCCATTTCTCAGGTGTAAAAGGCATTTCTTTTTATTTATTTATTTCTTTTTCTCTGCTTTGTGACCCCTGCCTCCAGGACTTTAGAATATTGAGACTATAAATATATAAAATTCAGAAAGTTGGTAATTTTCAGTTACACAAACGCTAACCTAAGATCACAATGTTTTGATATTATTTCCGTTTCCAAAGACGGAGACAGTGGGGGTCAGACCGGGGAAGGGACAGAAGATTTCTTTTCCATTTGGGAAGTGACTTTTGTCAATTTCTCTATATATCAGAATCAATTACCATACTTCAGATCACAAATGTGAATTTACTAAAGATCTTAATTGTAATTTGACTTCCCATATCATTTATCAATAATCCCATTTTCTAGCAGTCATCTGAATCTTCCCCAGCTTCCCTATTTTTTTGTTGTTGTCAGATCCAAAGAGGTGAGAACAATGAAATATGAGTTTACTGCACAATTTCATATCAATAGAAGTGTACTTGGGAAGGAAAGAGTTTGTTTGCAAAGACACAAGTCTGAAATATTAAATAGACACTGACTTCCTTTGCGGGCAATACAATCCACATGTACAAATTAGGAAAATTAAAACCTTGACCTTCACTTTTAGGTACTTAAATAGTTATTCACATATTCTTCTGAATATTTTCATTTAATGCAGGTATCTTTATATGATTTTATAAAGTTTTGATGCTGGTTTCTCCATGTAAATGTTTAGAAAATGCAATTTTACCTGTGACTTGTTATAAAAAGTAGAGGATTCTTTTTTGAAGAAGAAGAAATGTGGGTTTTGTTAGGGTGATATTTATTTGCATGGAATCATATATTTTAAATAATTCAACAGATTTTATTTAGCTCTTTAAGGGAAGATGAAGTTAGAGATATGAAAAATCTCCAATTTTAAGATTATGAGGTATTTTGAGTCATACAAATTCAGTCAACAAATACTCCTTGAGCTTTCACTTTCTGCCTCGCTCTCATGGTCTAGGGTTTTTTTGTTTGTTTTTCACTCATTACATCCAGAGAAAATTTGACAGTCATTGGACTTAAAGGTTTCTAGACTATCATCAGCCAAACTCCCCCCCCAAATTTAAGTGGTCCCTAAAGATAATCTGACTGAGCTATACAAATGAGAGTGATCCCTAACTGCTGAAGTGCATGCTGGGTGTGAAAGGCAATTGCTTTCATCTGATTCAAAACCGGGAGCTTTAAAGCCCATTTTGATTTAAAGAAGATTAAATAAGAAAAATAATTTCATTTAAAATTGGATGCCCACATGAAAACAAAAGTTGTTGAATAGAGCATATACTGAACTATGCAAATTTATGAAAAATATGAGCTTCTAGTCAACCTAAATAATCAGGAAAGAAGCTGTAGAAGTTAAATGCTTTCTAACTGAGACAGCTGGAAAATCCTAAACTGGCTAACAAAATGAGAGAAGAAAAAGTCATTGTTAAGTAAGATGAAACAAGGCCTGGGTAATTAACCACCTTTAGTGTATTTCCGTCAAACATCAGGCCTGGAAAAGAGTAAAATTTGAGAAACTGAGGCAGTGAGTTAGAATGTTCAAACCCAGAATTTTAACCTCAGTATTCACACAGAATCTCAGACTAATGATTTATGTCAAAGTTATCTAAATGTCACCATTATCTGTTGCTGCACGGGCAATGGAAGGTTTCTCTTGAGGTAGGGCAAAACCTACCTCCAGAAACAACTGGTTTAAATTTTCCTGATTTTTAATCCAAATTGTTTTGGGAAGATGTGAAGGCTATGGAAATATTTCTCATTGAATACAAAAGAGGGCTCGGTATCTCTATGCGCATAACCTTCATCAGTGTTAATCAGGCCCCAAGAGTAAAATCTCTGCTTCAGTAGGATTATCTATCTCCATCCTGTATTAAATATGCCTCTAACATATTTCCCTGTGTATCTGAATCCCTTATCAGGAATACCTTATGGAATAAATAAATTTAGAAAGAAGAAACGCTCGTTCTTCAAATGTGAGGAGTCGAATAATCCCAGGCAGAGGGGATCAATATTAGTCTCATAGAGCTACATGTCAGCTCCTTCAGGGTGAACACTCTGTCACCTACTTTATTTATATGCCCCCTCCCACACCCTGTTGCCGAACACAACAGATTGTTTTAAAACCTGCTTTTATCTCCCACCTGCCCCATGTAATTATATTACTCAAATGCTGGCATTGAATTTCTGTCCTCTGCTTTTGAATCAGATGAAACACCTGTGCAGCCACTAAAAAAGCAAATGGACTTAGTTTGGTGCCATTCAGGTTTGGGCCTGTTCAACTTTAATACCAAATGGCAATATACCCCCACAACTTGGGGAGCTGTAGACCTTGTGAATCATATCTGGAAAAGCCCTTTGTTTTATTACGGAGGTTGCTATGGAGATGACCATGTGTAGGAGGCAGGGAGGTAGTGGGGGAAGACAGTGGCAATATTTTGTAATGGTCAAGCCTTAATTTTTGTAAGACGACTTAAAATCAAGTTTTGAACAACAATGTTGCATATATACAGATATTACTGCTTTGAAAGCAAGATAACCAGAGAGGGGATAAACAGAAAATCCAAATTAAAGTCTAGGTATCTTAAACTATTGGCCATGAAATCAGCTAATTTAACAAATGTCTTGGGGATCATGCCATATTCATATCTGAATTCCTAGGATCTGGCACATGCTTAACATACATAGTTAACTCAAAAAATATTTGCTGAACTGAATTATTTTGGAGAGGAAATTTATTTCAGTAGTAAAGCTCCTAATTCTATTTTCCAACAGCTCATTTATGAAAATTATTAGAACAGGAAGGTCTCAACTCTAGAGATACACTGTATCTTGTCCTAGGGCTCAGAAATATTTATTGAATGAATTAATGGATGAATTAAGGAGTGAATAAAAACTTGGTGCCCAAATTCTGGTATGGACTGGATGTATCTGCCCTCCAGTGTTATTAAAACCTCATGTAGTACATTGAGATTATTATCTAATAATATGAAAAAATTTGACCACACCAGACCAGAGTTACTTTCCTTCTTCACAACCAAGCTCCTAAAAGGAACAGGTCACACTCCAAAATGGAAATACCCTACCTATTATTATGTTTCTATGTAATGCTAAAAACAGAAACCCACAGAACTTCCTGATTCAAAGCCACTTGCAAGACACCAGTCAGGCCGTCAACAAAATATGAAAAAAAATGTAAATCATCTTGGGTTAAGGAATGGAAAGTTTTTACTTTTGTTATTTTTTTCCACAAACCTTGAATTTCTCTAGAATTAGCAAAAGAAAATGTTTAATGGCTCACCTTTTTTTTTAAGAAAAGAAAAAAAAATAAAGCAACCCAAAAAATCAACTAGAATATTCTGTTTCTCTTAGCCTTTGCAGAAATAAGATCCTAACCCAACTCCAGCTTTTAATTCTATTAAACATACACAGAAATTCGATGATATCTGTTCTCTATTATATATATATAAATGTTTAACTTATAGCAAGTCTCAAAACAGACGACTTGGAAAAATTGATAGGAAATAATCAGGGACCGCAGTTGCCTGCTGGACATTATATAGCTCAATATAAAGAAAGACCATAAAATATCAAAATGTATCTGGGTGCGAATGGGGAACACACTGAAGCATCGAGTTGCTTGCGAAAGCCCTCTTAACTTCAGCACAGTAGATACATTTTGAAGCATCTCAGCCTTTGACATGGCATGGTTCAGTACTAATTTTGTGTTTACTATGCTATATTACTGCACAATTTTCTAAACGCACAATGAACAAAATTAGTATAAATATTATACCATGTTAACTGCTGTTGAAATCCCATGGAAAATGTGTGGGGTTTTTTTATTGTTGTTTGGTTTGGGTTTCTGGTTTTATTTTGTTTGCCACACAGGCTCAGAACAATTCATGAGGTTTAAATGATCTTTATAGCTCCACTTTGGGTTCAGGGGGTTTTGATGTTATTCCAATATAGACATCTTCATGCTCCCACCCCCTGTCAATTTCATAGCTGCCAGGCACTGTTGCACTTTTCCTGTTCCCATAGTTAATCTGGGTGACCGATTGCTCAAAGTTGGGTGGTACACCATGGATTTTTCTTTGGATATCAGGAACTGATGTTAAATTTCCCTGGGATCTTATTTGCTCCTTCCATGGGATTTGATGCTTTTGATTATATATTAATATTTATATATGTATCCTTATACATATATATAGTAAATACACACATTAACACACTATAATATATATAGAACACATGTATAGTCACATATATGTATGTATTGTTTTTTGCAAATGTAAAAAAAAAAGCAAGCAAAACAAGACTGACCTAACCTACCTGTACTCGGCTCACATTCAACGAAGTCTTCATCATCGCTTGAACATTCAGCAGATGAAACAAGGTCATCTGATGTTGGCTGTGTGTGTCAAAGGAAAAATAATGGGGTAGGGGGAAGGGAAGGAGAGAGGAGAGAGAGAGATAAGGAAACCAATGAACAAAAGCATCAAAGACTTATCACTATGTCCTGCCTCCCATCATTATTACGTTTCTCTTCTCTAAAGAGGGCGTGCTGGAGGACAGAGCATTTTAAACTCTTGTGTAGCTGTGAACGGCTATGGGTTCAGACAACCTGTATGGATTTTATGAGAAGCTGAATGACTCCAAGTGGTTCCGGGAGGCTCAAGACTATCCCATCTCTGTAAGTCACATTGTACAGCCTGACTATTCTGATTTTAATTTCAATTTTGAGCATCTGAAGGGAAGGAGAAGGTATATACAAACGGTGGGCCATATAAGAGTGTAAGACAGCATGCAAAGGCACTGCAAACTTTGAGAGGGTTTCAGTGCATATGGTGTGTGGTCTCAAGTGCATGCTTTGGTGGCTGTGAATCTATAGGCAGGCATAATTAATGAATGCTGTGGAATGCAGTCTGTTCAGGAACAGCATAACGGCTTTTCTCGCTAGCAGTGATCTCTTCATGTAATTGCTGCAATTAGCTGAATTAGTAATGTAGGCCAGCAGAGAAATACCACGTGACAGCCTCTGGACACAGAAAGACTGTTTCTGACGACAGCAGAAAAAAATCTGGTTGCCACAGTAGTAATTCAACTTGTGACAATTTTTTTTTTTTTTTCTATTGGATCCTGCAGAAACTCCCCAATGCCAGGGAATCTGCTGCAAGAAATACAGGAAACTGGGTATGGACAATAAGAAGGGTGTTTGCTACACAGAAGATGAGAAGACTACTTTCTGTACCTGATACATACTGCATGCACGATAAATACTATTGAATAATTAATCTGTAGATCTTACGTAAAAAACAAATTTCTGTCCTACTGTGTGCATAAGAGTACTCAATACACAGTAGTTGTTCAATAAATGCTCATTTCTTTCCCCTTCTTGATATTAACAATATTAACTGACTTGCTTGGTTTTATTATTCCCAATGCATTGAAGTCTGAATCCATATTCAAGAGGAAAAGCAATTAGAAGCCAGATGCTGAGCTAGACATGTATATATATGTATTTATTAGGTATAGCTGTTATTAATTGTTTAGATACAATTCTCACAACGATCCTTTGGGATGGATATAATTATTACACTTTTAAGGAGAACTTAAGTTCAAAGAGGACACAGGGCTAGTAAGAAACAGGGAGGATTTGAACAGATACATCTTAGTCAAAGTCTGTATTTGTGGGGCGCCTGGGTGGCTCAGATGGTTAAGCGTCTGCCTTCGGCTCAGGTCATGATCCCGGGGTCCTGGGATCGAGCCCCGCATCGGGCTCCCTGCTAGGCGGGGAGCCTGTTTCTCCCTCTGCCTCTCTCTCTAGCTCTCTGACTCTCATGAATAAATAAATAAAACATTAAAAAAATTTAGAAAAAACAAAACAAAACAAAACAAAAAAAAAAAAACAAAGTCTGTATTTGTGATTCACCTAGGCTCCTTTTACATCCTTTCTTCTATGATGTTGGTTTTGGACTGAACTATGTCCTCCAAAATTCATATGCTGCAGTTCTAACCCCCCGGTACCTCTGAATATGACTAGTATTTGGAGATAGTGTCTGTGTTAAAATGAGATCATTAGGGTAAGCCAAATCCAATATACCTGGATTCCTTAATAAAAAGATCAAATTAGGACACAGACATGCACAGAGGGACGACTATGTGAAGGCACAGGGAGAAGAAAGCCATCCATAAACCACAGAAAGAGTTTTCAGAAAAAAACCAACCCTGCTGACACCTTGACCTTGGACTTCTAGCTTCCACAACTGTGAGAAAATAAATTTCTGTTGTTTAAGCCACTCAGTCTGTGGTACTGTTATGGAGGCCCGAGCAAACCAATGCACGTGACAACCCATATGCTTAGCATTTCCAGACAACATCCTTTTTGAAATATACACACAAAGCATAGAATTACTGGACACGACAAAGAACAGTAGAAAAGTCACACTAGGTAATTGAGTTCACTTAACTGACAGTGGTAGAGAGGTGCCTTAAACCATGCTATGGATCTTTATTCTACATTTGACAGGGAGATACTTCAACCCTGCTCCTCCTCAAAGTTAACAGAAAAAGAATTTCAAACATACTTTTTTTTTTTTTTCAATTAGACACTACTGAAGTGTGCATTTCATTTTCAGCAACCAAAGCTGAAGCGATATCCCAGAGCCAACATGATTGGTCTTAGAGACCTGGTGAGCAAACCTCCTTGGAGTTTCCTGTTGTGGCTGGGCCCTCTGCAGGCCCACGTTAAGTTTCTTAGGGAAGGGAGGTGGTAGAGGAATACATGTTAACTGTGCAGAAATGCAGAAGGCAATCATAAGAGGCAAATGGCCTTTTCGGAAGGGTCGCAATCACTGTTTGATAGTTCGAAAGCATGAGTTATCCATGGACGTAAGACCTCCCTCAAGGCAGCAAAAATTGTTTTAGGTGTGTGGGGGGATGGATCCTAGATATGAAAATGTTTTTTGACCTGCCAAAAGCCTACAGTACTTAAAGAAATATACAGTATATCCGTGGTATTAAAATTTTATGGGAGAAGGGCAATTAGGCGAAAAATTATCTTAAAAAACTCCTTAGAGGGTGGTCATAAAAAAGAGGTCAGGAATACACTTCTAAAGGTAATCAATTGGAAATTAATTGTTGGTGACTTCATTATAAGGACCTTGCAGAATGGCCTGGATGTGGCACAACTAGCAAGGGTTCCTAGTTTTTGAGTGAAAACCGATGAGTTACATGAACATCTAGTGAATTCATCTCAAGAACCGATAGCCAAGCAAGAATTCTAAGAAAGTTATATTAATTTTGATTGGCCAAAAATATGATATAGACTTCTTTTTCAAGAAAAGTACTAGACTCTGAGGTTGAAGGATATTTACTATTTTCCTCTCAGCATTCTCCTGCCTCCTCTAATATTACACAAACTCTCCCCATAGCTACATGGTTTGGGTGACTTGTCCCCAGCACCACTCTCCTTCCCCAACACCACCTTCACTTCTGTCCCCAAAATGGGCCCCAACCACCACTGCAGACCCTACACATATACTCTTCCACATTTCCATGCCTTTTCTCTCCAGTTGAATGACCCTGTGCCCTACTTCCCAGAGATCTGATTTCTGCTGATCTTCTGTATGCATATAGATGAATAAAGTATTCCTCCCAGGCAACAGTAACACATTTTGCCAGTAGCTCCCATTAATGGTGGTTAGACTCCAAGGAGGGTCCGTGGCAGGCAGTCCAGCAGAACATGGAATGAGCAGGACTGACTCTCTACAGAGCACAGCTGTGACTCCCCCAGCTCCTACACTTGACAGTCAGTGACCGGGGGGTGGGGTGAGTTACTTCCCCTCCTCAAGCCTCAATTTTTCCATCTGTAAATTGGGATAAACACAGTGTCTTGTCACCAATTTAAGTGTAATGTTAAAAGTGAAGCTCTGGGGGTGCCTGGGTGGCTCAGTCGGTTGAGAATCTGACTTTTGGTTTCGGCTCAGGTCATGATCTCGGGGTTGTGAGACTGAGCCCCATGTCAGGCTCCATGCTTGGGATTCTCTGTCTCTCCCCGCCCCCCCCCCCCCATGTGCTTGCTCTCTTGCTCTCAAATAAGTCAATAAATCTTTTAAAAAAAGAAAAACTAAAGCTCTGTTCCTGGCATATGGTACATGCTCAATAAATATTAGCTAAAACTAAGTCAATCAATCAATCAGTAACTGTACTTCCAAGCCTAGTTGCCACTCCTAGTTTAAATAAAGTTGCTATCCACCTATGTATTCTTTCTTTAATAATTCATCCCCATCAGAACTGTTCTTCATTGCCAATAATTCATTACCTCCATTTTCATTCATTACCTCTGGTTGCATCTGCCGTCAAGAGTGATAAAGAAAAATATACTCATAGAGATGCCAAGAGAGCTTAAAAATCACTGGAAGAATCATACGGCATTTACGCATATGTTATATGCGGACTGCACCCACCTCTCCCCCCCCCAACCTTTGCCTCTTGGGTTGTTGTGCTTCTTTCCCCTTACTTTGCTACATTTCTATAGTTAAGTTGGTTTTACTTGAATGATTCATGTTTAGGGGGAAAAAAATGAAAACACCCTTAAAATTTGTTTCAACTCCTCCTGCAAATAAAAAAAATAAATGAAAAAAAAAAAAAAAAAAAAAAAAAAAAAAAAAAAAAAAAATCACTGGAAGATAATCTGTTTCCCATGGCTCTGGGTCCAGACAATCTGTGTGGGTTTTATGTGAATCCAGCCCCTTCCTTTCTGTCTCTCAAACCTCATCATCACCAATTACAGCCACTGCCAATGGAATTCCCAAAGCCATTACAAACATCTCCATCCCCTCATTGCCCAACACAGTCACCAATGTTTGTCTGGAGAACCTGGCATCCAACACTACCATGACTGCCACAGAACACTGTAGTTTCAGAAACACTTTCTTTGCTGGGGGCAGCAAGCTTTGATTTACAAAGGACTCAGGATTTAGAACTCTATATTTAGGGATTAAAAAGTTCTTTTTTACTACTTCTGTCCCTACCATATAAAAAAACCTCAAAATTACAAACCAAAAGCTTTTGGATGATATGCACTTAGAATCACATCCTAAAGTAATGACAATTTGATTCAAAATTACTCTCAGAAAACCCAAGGCTTTCTTTTAGTAGCTCTTTTTCTTGTCTGTGTCCTTCCCCAAATATAAGTAAATTCATGTTCTAACTCGGAACTTTGGGAAAAAAAGGCACACTTTTTTGACTATCGGTTCCCATGGCTGGTGAGTTATGCTTCACTACTGCAGATACACACAGACTCAGGATATAATTGTTATGAACAGAATGGAACTATGGACTTTGGTCTTTAAATAAAATATAGTAGCCCTAGGCTGTGTATGTGTGTATTTTCCTACAATCATACCCATTTTTCATAATTACTCATAATTCCTTAGAAAAAAGAGCAGTTAGCACTGTTGAGAGGAAAAAGATATTTTAACTTTCTAGAATAATGCCTACCAATAACATTTACCACTTATTAAACATTTGCTGTATTCAGACTTCATGCTACACAGTTGACACATATTAACATCTTAGTACTCATTAATAATAACCAAGCGTGTGGACATTTGTAGTGACATCTGCTACTTTTAACTGCCCACCATCCACGCTCCTTCAGGGAATAGCATTGCTTTAGGAAGTTCTATTCTTATAGTTATGCTGGGAATGCTTATCAAGGTGCTTTCTCTGTCATCCTCATATTACTCTTCTTCCCAATGACTGTCTAAAGCTCTCATAATTCTCAATGACTAAGCTTAAAGTGTTTACATATTATGGCTCCCATACGTCAAATACCCACATTACCTTTAAGTCCATCAAGAAAGAATAGACGGTCTGTGACTACCTCCAAACCAAACAGTTTGATCATGGCTGGACTACTAGATCCATCCACCATTTGTGATATAGTCTATGGGACTATATCATCACGGTGCTTTGTTCATCTTTCATTCATTCCTTTATTACTTGAATAAATATTTACTGAACACCTATGTGTCAAGCACTGTAGCCATTATGAAGGATACAGTGACAGATAAACAACAGTTCCGCTGCTCTGGGAATTCACCGTCTCATGACAAGAGTAAGCATAAGGTGCTAAGGGAGCAAGCAGCAGGGGAGCAGAGAAAGCTCCTGGGCAGAGGGGAAGTGGAAATGAGCCCAGACGGACAGGCAGCAGTGAAGCAGGGAGAGCTGAGAGCTGTGGGTGGGAGGAGAAGAGCATTTCTAGTGGAACGAATAGTCTTTGCAAAGGCTCAGAGGCATGAAAAACACGGTTTATTTGTATACCTCTGAGTAGGACAAGGGTAAAAAGCTGTAGCAGCGTGACAGAATGACAGCCACCTGAGTTATCGTGTTGTTCTTGCAAACTCGGATAATGAACATGAATTTAATATCCTCTCCTATGGGACATCTCTCCTTCTTCCCCTCCCCATGTCCCATCAGTGTCATCCATCACCCTTCCTTTGGAAGCACTTATACATGGTTTCAGAACGCAGTGCATGGGGCTGACTTCACCATTCCTCCACAGAGCAGATTAAAGACCTTACTTTGCCTTCTCAAGGGAAGGAAAATATTCTTCTGTCCCTCTATATTAGCCAAGTTCCATATTCAAAATAATAATCCATACTACCCCATTTTAAAATATGCATTTCATATTTTTAATCCATATGTTGAAATTACTTGGTTCTGTACTAGGATTCATAAAACTCAAGATAGGTATTATAATGACTTTCAATAAAATATCTGTCTGGAAGGAGCTGTCCTTATTCTTTTCTTGAAAGATTTTTTTATTGCATTTGTATTCCTTTCTTTTTTTCCTCCCAGCATTTATTTTAATAAACTTAAATATAAATTTTATTTAAATATAAATTACCTTAGAATAAACTGGGACAGAAGAAAGCTCAAAAACTCTGTCCACCCTACTAAATTTATAGTATATTTACCTTCCAATTCCCTCAGCCTCACAGACCTGGCTTCTCATTTTTCTCCAGTGAGTTACTGTGTCTGTAATCACTTGCTTCTAATTATTTACTCTGAAGGGCTCTACCTCACAGGAGTGCCCCCCCCCCATTCTTCATTGCCATCCGTTAATTTGGCATTGAGAAAAATGTCTGCTGCCAGGTCAGAAGAGCTCAAGGTAGACTCACCATGTCCCCTCCCTCCTGCCCAGAAGCCTATTTGTGACTTCAATTTCCCACCTTTAGCCCTTTACCTTATACTGAGAATAGGCTAATCATTCCAGGGGGATAATCATTTTTCTCCACCCAGCTCCTTAGAAACACAGTTATTTGACCGAGATTAAGCGCAAGATAAAATAAGTCCTGCCCCAGAACAGCTTTATGAAATTATAAATAACACACTCAAGAATGATGATCGCCTTTCTTCCAGTGAAAAAGGAAAAGAGAAAGGCCCATAAATATTCTGAAGTCCCACCAAAAACAGCCATACATCTCTGCAGCTGCTTCATGCTAAAAAGAATTCAACTCCTTCAAATGCTTGGTGTTTTAGTTTTTCCCCTCTCTACTTCTATTCCGTGATAAAGTTGGGGTTTAAAGTATCTCATAGGAGAGAGGGAGTCATACAGCTTCATCATGAACATTTATTCTCTATTTAAATAAAGGATGTCTAAGATACTTTTAATTAAAGACTCTAGGTACATCTGTAACCTTTAATGAGATTTTAAAAAGCTTGACCATCACAATTTAAATTTATCTATTAGGGTTTTCTTTATCAAATTGTTGCCACTGCATAGTCCCAGTTTAGATTAATGCTTATAGATCCCCCCACCCAACACATACATACACACACACACACACACACACACACACACACACTCTCTCTCTCTCTCTCACACACACACACACACACACACACACACACACACACACACACACACACACACACACACACACACTACTGGATGATTTTTAGACCAAACCAAAGATAGAAACAGCCTGGATTTGGGGGCAAACTTGTTAGAAACAAAAATCTCAACCCTCCCCTCTCTCCCACCAGCCCCATCACTCTATCCAACTCAAGCCCAATACAGAAACAACCCTAAAACATGGTAGGATGCATGGGTGGGATTATCAATACCCTCATTTTATTCCGAACACCCCCTTTATAGTTATCTTCAAAACAAGCAACTGACACTATTACGAGAAAATGAAACAAATGGTTTGAACTTGTCATACTCAAGTGTGAGAGGTCGGGGCATACCACGAGATGGGTTCTGAACGACGGAGACAAAGAGACAAAGTTCCATCTAGTTAAGATGCTTTCTGAGTTTCCCTCAGGCCTTACCTCTATGTGCCTATGTAACTTCACTGGAACAACACCCTGTGAATTTTAAAACTGTCTCCTGGAGTTCATGTTATTGTAGTTTTTCAAAATAATCCTTTCCTCATTTCTCTCTACCCACTCCTGGACATAATCACTTGCCAAGTTAGATATGAATGTCTACATATTTTACTTGACTCATATTTCCGTGGAATGAGAAGCCTTTAAAGAGCATGGCCCTGGGTTACAGATATGTCATGCAGCATAACCTAATTCAATTAACTGGACCAGAGCTCTAAGAAAACTGAATATAAAAAACAAACAAAATTGTTCTTGATATATGATACTAGGTATGCACACATTTACTCATTCAATCCGTCTTCCCTCAACAAATGTTTATTAATTGCCTATGATGTGCCATTCACTGTGCTGAGGGCTAGACAGACACAGTCCTTGTCTTCATGTGGCTTATAGACTAAGGGGATTTGAGCCAGGCTCAACTAGAAAACAAGGACTAGCTGCTAAACCATCAGCCACAAAAACATAAAGTTAGCGTGAGGTCCATCAATGGTACCCACTGTAACAAAAACTGAGTATTCACAGGCATTCCTGATAGCAGATTGTATAGGAATCCACCAAAATAGTACCACCAACTTCCCTCTACATTTTGCTCGCTCTCAATAGCCTCCATATTCTTCCTCTTCTTTTCCACACTGCATACACTGGAGCAGGATGAGAAAACGGCATGATGTATAATAACTTTTACTAATGAATTAACCTTTAAAGAAATCCCTTTGCAGACTCAAGATTTAATTAACAGTGAAAGAACCAAGCTAAGCTGAGCCAAACTTTGTGCTAGGAGTGGGGTCCTTTCCTTCTATCCTTGAGGTCTTCATAGATTATATAAATAAATGTGGCGTGGCATCTTTTTTTTTTCTTCCTTTCTTTCCAGTTTTAAGATTTCTTCCATCTGCTCAAAAAAGGAAGGGTGGATCAAGAGAGGGGAGGGAGGAGGGAGAAGGGAGTGGGTAGGAGGAGGGTTAATCTGTCTGTTGTTCAAGGCAGCCTGACAGAGGGAAGAGGAGTATTGAACCACAGAAGATTAACCAAACTTCAATGTACCTTCCCAAAAGCGGGAGGAATGTAATGCTACGTGGTGTTCCACTGATAAGCAAATCCCTCTAAATCCTTTCAATTTATTTCTTGGCTTGGAGAAATTACATATTATTTAGGATGCAGGAAAAAAAAATACAAACCACCCACCCAACCACATACCATCTCTAGGAATTTAGACCAGGAGCCTGTTGATTATATACACCTCAGGTTTGGCTTTAATAGTTATTTTTCTTATTGGTGCTGGTTCTCTCTAGTATGGCTAGTCAGAAAGGCTTGGCTATGTTTCCACTTTAAACTCTTTTGGTTTTCACCACAAACTTTGTTTTGAGTATTTAGGGTCTAACCATTACAAGGGAATGCCAAAATTTTAGTTGAAGTTCCGAGGACCTAATCTACTTTTCTAGCTTATCTTCTGGTCAACCTGCCACCTTCTTTTATTCTTTTTGGTGGTATTTCCATTCTAAGTAAGCTTTTTATTCCAATATTATCACCAAAATCGAGCCTCAACAGGTCAAATATTAATACTGACCAGGTCAAATATTAATGGAACCCACTAAAAGTGAGGTAGGTATCAGTTAATGGATGTTAAAATTCTGTACAAAAGTCTCTATCATGGAGAGCGCCAATGTGGTTTTTTTGAACCAAAAATGTACTATTGTTCTCTCTCTCTTCAGGGAGAAGAAATGGGTTTTGGGGAAAAAATAGGAAAAACAGAATCATATTTCTTTGTGGGGACGGTTTTTCTCTTGGCCCTCTGTTTTGTAACCTAAACTTACCACTCAACAAAGGAGAAATGGCCCTTCCTGGCAGTTTGAGATCACAGCCTAGGAAGGCTTAATAATAGACCCAAACATTGGAGGAGAACAATGAGTTTCAGGATAAAGCCCGTCCTGGATATTGGTCAGCAATTCCGAAAAAAGATGTAAGGTAGCCATTCAGTACAGAGCAAATAGCAGTGGTTCTCAATCTTTGGTCACAAATTAAGGTATGCTAGAGGAGCAGGAGAGAAAGGAGTGGGAAAATAGCAAAATGTTGGGAATCAAACATAACCTTTTTTTTTTTTTTGTCTATGGAACGCCACTTTTACTGAAAAGAGTGTGCAATGCATGGGAACATCTCTTTTGTCTGTCAATGTAGGAAAGGGCTGAGAACGGGTACCTTGAAAAACTAAAAGTATGACAGGTTCATGCCTAATAAGAAACTAAGAAAAATGCAAGCTCAAGACAACATAAACAAAACAAGGAACAGCATATTAGCACAGCCGGGAACTTACTGAGTATGTGGCACAGCAAACTTACCAAGAACAATCACATGCAATGAACTGAATGTAAAATACAACTGATAAAAAGACAAGACTGTTTTTCTTATTGCCCTGAAAAGAATATCTCCCACTCTGCCATGTAATATCATATTAGAAAAGGCAAATACAGGTGTCAGAACAACAATAGCAGTTAAAGCAAGTTTTGTGCATTTGACATTTGGTTTAATAAAATCCTGAGGGAGTTACAGGGAATCTGCAGTAAGTCTGAGTCAGAACTCTAGGGGAAAGTGAGAGCACACTGAATAACATGCTATCAAACCCCAAGAGAGGGAAAATTCAAAGGATTTTGGCTTTGGATTGAGAATTTATCCCCAGTTACTCATGTCTAAAAGATAATACCAGGTTCCCACAAAGGAAGACTGGGGGTGGGGGTGGATTCAAATATTCTTTGATTGGTATGATAAATCCCAAGTTGGAGAAAGTCTTTAGGTACTGCTGCACGAGAAATTCACGATGGACTCACTCACCCTACAGAAGTCACTTCCTCATTCCCAGGCTGCAACATGCCTGAAGTGGATTATCTCATTTTAGATACAGATTCAAAACAATTTACAGAAGCAAACATAACAGAACTTTCATGTGGGAAAAACCAAGACTATTTATTTCTCATTTCTTATGGACAGCAAGGCTAGCAATTTCCCCCGAATTTCTAGGAAACAGCATTCATTCACCGTCAAAGTGGGTATTGCAAATAGAGCAGGTATAATCCCAGGCAGGAGACCTAGGCAGTCACACAAGGTTCTATGCTCACAAGGGCCTTGGGCTTGGTTTAATGCTCTGCTATCACCACCCTGAAGATCTTAACCATTTTATCTTTGAACTTGTGTTTTATAAGTGAAGTTCAATGAGACAATGGAGCATGTGCATAAGGAAATGGGATACATGCAATGTGTGTGTCCAGCCCTGTTCCTTGCCACCTCTTCTACAGAGTCTTTGGTGCTCCATAAGCACAGGATTCTGTGGACCCACCATGTAATGGAGTAAGATGAATCAAATAGATTTATCTGAATGAATCCCCCAATCCTTTCTCCTGGGAGGTTGGTTTTACCTTCTAGACAAGAGTGACTATGGATAAAGTCTTAGTCCAAAGCTGACCTCCTTTGCATTTCCTTCTTTTAGAGTTTTATACCATATCCTCTGATATGAACACACAGGTAAGTGTGTTACATCTACTGAGTAAGTGGGGCTCCCACAGGCTATGTTTTCCCTTTGAATCAAAGTTGCTCAGAAAGCAGAGAGAAGGCGATGGCGTTCTAAGAACATAAGCCACCAAGGAAACCTATCACATCCTTTCTTACTTCTCTGTCTTAGCCAACCACTTACACTAAAAATAACAAATAGAAACAGAAAGGACCACGCAGAGATTTTTTTCCTTTCATCCTACCTTACTATCAGTAAGGTGAAGGTAGAGAGTGTCAGTAGACGGTGCACGTATCAAAAAGTGAAATAAGGACAGGTGAGTTAGTTTTGTGCAGTCTTCACTCTTCCAGTAAGAATAAAATACATATGCATATGTGAACCATGAAATACGAATTGTGTTATTTCAGTGATTCTGCATTCGAATTAAATGCTCTCGTATTTGCATTTAAAACTAGCATCACACAATATAAAGATGAGTGGTAATATTCATGCAAATAATTTAAACTTATTTTTATTTACTTAAAATGGCATTAAATAGCAAATAAAAAGTCCTATGACAAGTTGAGAGACTGCGGAGAAAGGGAAAAAGATGCTTGATATTTTTGCACTTTTTTTCTGTTCTTTGAATGAGCGGCCCCTTAGTTGTATTTTGCACCAGTTCCCTCAAATTCTGCAGCTGCTCCTGAGAACAGTTGTCTAAAATGTCTTTGAGTCAGGCCAAAGGGTTCTAACATGGTTTTTAGAAACTCAGATTATGACAAATAGTTTATGCTCCTGGGTCTCTTGTGCTTCACTTCTGGCCTCATGAGTATGGGTCATAACCAGCCTTATTCTCTGATGGGTACTTTGAGAGAAGAGCACCAGCACGCCCCACCACCCCCGCAACACACACACACACACACACACTGGTATGGCTCTTCTGTGTCCGTCCCTCACACTGCCCCCTCACCTCCTTATCTGCCCGCACCAGAGTTTAATAACAACTGAGAACTGATGATACAGAACCAAGGACCTTTGGCAGCATTGAGTGTGAGGTAAACTTCCCTCTGAGAACTCTGAAAACCAGCTGATCCTGGGAAAAGTGGGCTACATTTCCAAACTGGTTCTCTAGGAAGAGAAAATCAATAAATACCCATACTGCTGAGTCAGTGCATCTGTGAAAACTTATGCCAGAAGAATATTTTTAATTTACAATTTTAATCTGACTCTTTGAAAGAAATCAATATGTCATTTGCTGGGACTTTTTTTTTTTTTTTATCCAAGGATCTTTATTTAGCTTTTCTGTATTTTTCCCCCCTAGTCTTCTAGAGAGCAAAGGAAAAAGTGTTCTGTTTGTATTCATATTGATTCGATCACTTTGAGCAAAAAATAAACAACTAAATACAGCAGAGTAGCTTTAAACAATCTTTTAGGGATCAAGATCTCTAAGCAACATAGTCTCTCATTCTAGGTGATTAGAAATAAACAGAAATCAATAAAGCAGGATTACTGGGCAATAAACAAGAGAAGCCACATTCATAATTTAAGAGGCTTCTTTTCATGCATTCTTTACTGAAGAATGCACTTGAGCCCTATTCTATTTTTACAGCAGCATAGATTTCCTCCCAGCATGTAGTCTTGTTTTTCTTCGAATTCTTTTTCTTTTTTAATTTTTATTCTTTTGAGAGGTGCTGGAAAGAGCCTTTCAACATATATCCAGAAACTCCCTCATTCCTAAGGCTGCTCAGAGGAACCAACAGACAAAGAAGGTGCTTAGCACACAAGGCAAGGATTTGGCTCCTCAAGCACCTCCCCTCCCAGACCTCTATATATCCAGCAAAGTTCCAGGGAAGGAACAACACATGGCATGGAACAGGGTCCCTGCCTTCAAAGTGTTTACACTGTAGCAAGAAAGACAAGTGTGGAGACATTGTCAATATCCATTCTACTCTTCCTCCTTTCTAGGGCTGGTGATGTGACCTGCCTAAGCAAGTCTCCTTTGCAACTAGATGTGGCCACGTGGCATCAGTCTGGACAAAGTGATAGATAAGGAAATCTGCTAGAGGTTCCAGAAAGACTTATTCTAGTCCCAATAAAACAGGAAGAAATGGCAGGTCCCACTGCTTTCCCTTCTTGCTTGGGTTTGGATGAGATATTTGGAGCTGTAGCAGCCATCCTGTGATCACAAGCTGGTAAGTGTGAGGGAAAGAACAAAAGACCTGAGAAGCTGTCTTTGATATTGTTAAGTGCATGACCTGAGCCCAAACAAGCAGTTTTCTACTTTCCAGACTCCAGAATTCCTCTTAAGTGAGAAAATATATTCCCCAGTTCAATCACTGCAGGTCAAGTTTTCTCTTCTAGTAAGAAGCTGAACACAATCCAAATGGAGACAGCAATGCAGAGAAAGCAACCAGAGACAGAGAGATGCAAGGTGAATGTGAGTGGTCTCTGCCTTTGGTGGCCTGTAGTCACCAGGTGGCATTTTCATAATATCCAGAAGTGGGACTTGGAAAGCTCCACAGTGATTATGGTGTTCTCGTATGCCAACTCCGTAGCCCAGATGAAAGTCCAAAAGAAGCTTGAAAGAGGAGAGATCATTTGGAGTTAGATAAGCTGGGATAAACATTTTCACTTTAGTGACAGAATATATTTTGAATTGAATATCCTATAAGTATGTGCAATCTACCTATCCCAGACAAAATCGCGCCTCTCTCTATGGCACCATTTTCCTCAGGAACAAGCCTAAACCCTCAGGGTCACCTCTGAATCCTCACCTCTCAGCATCCCACCTCCAGGCACCAAGTCCCATGAAAGCCATCTCTAAAACGTCATTTTACTTTTCATTTCTACTGCCCTGGTTGGTGGGTTATGCAGATGAATCTTGAAAATCTTTAATCAAGCTCCCTGACTCCACTTAACCTATCTTCAATGAACCCAAGAAAGCATTGCCAGAATAAAAACACAGCATTCAATGTGACACTCTCTTGGCCTAAACTTATCCCATTGCCTATCAAAAGAATTCTAGACATAATTTTTTTTTTTTTTGTAAATTTCAAGATCTTCTACCTCTGGGCTCCATTGTAACTTTGTAACACTGTCTTTCACTACCGTTTGCCCCTTTGAGCACCTCCATACTGCAACTACTAAATAAATGTTTGCTATGCTTTGAACAAGCCTGATAAGTTCCCCACAATGTCCTGGCTTATACCACTCCTTACTCAGCTCTACCTGCATTTCGTTCCATTTATACCTGATAAGATTCTACATATCCTTCTTTAGGACACAATGCCAACACATTTTCCTGCAGCTTCTTCCTGATCCCACAGTTGAAAAATAAAATATTCTAGCAGGCTAACTTAGTACTTTCTTCAAATCTCACTTAATGTACTTAACTATATTCTGACTTAGAATACACATCTGATTTATGTTTTCCTTTCTACCTGATTGCTACTTAAGCAGTAGATAGAGCCAACCATACTATCAAGGGAAAAGTGTTGTGTACGGGGTCAGAAAACACAAGCTCTGCCCCTGGAGGGGAGCCCACAGTGACCACAAGCACTCTGCACTCCAGTTTTCTCCTCTGTAAACTTCAGACAATGACATCTACCTCATGCTCTTGTTGGGTGGATTGAAATGGATATCTGCAACTCAGACATGTTACTATTCTGTGATGTGATGCTAATATTCTAATGTTATTTAATATTGGTTTGAAGTTATCCACAGGACTACAGTGCTGGACCAGTGCTTGGGTGCACGATATGTGTTTAAATGAATTGCAGGTGCTCAGGAATGTCTATGGATTAAAATGGAATTGGATAAGCCAGGAGTCCTGTTTAAAGGGTGGAAATGATATGAGTGGAAGAGAGAAGCACTTCCCATTCTTGTCAGATTATTATTAATTATGACCTTAGGAGGTGTCAGGGGCAGGAATGCTTTTATAAGCTCTTTGTCAAGAATGGGAGTCGCTCTGCAAGAATATATTTGCTTTCAAGATACACGCTATGTCTCATTGGTCCAGACAAACCTAGATACAACTTCCCTTCAATTCTACAATCACGTACCAGAGGGTCAACTCCTTACCTGCAGGACTACAGGTTTAAACTAAGTCATATAACATGTAGTAATCCAGATATTGGGACAATTTAATATTTTAATAGACCAGCCTTTTGCAAAAAGTCCAGTAAGTGCCAAAAAAGAGATTTGGGGTTTTGCTTCTCATCATTCCAAAGAGTCTTGGCTGAGCAGAGACCAGGAAGAACCAACCTATGGTCCTTTGGTCACACTAGTCCTGTCTTACTTAAACCTTTAAGTAGAATTCTTTATATAAAAGAAAGTAAGAGTAAATGTAATTGCTCTGAATAAATGCCCTGTAAAATGACTTCAGCAATTATGCTGTTTGTAAGTACCTCTGAGTCCATTAAGATAAACATCTATCTTTGAATATTCACATTAATGCATTAGACTGTTCTTTCTTAGATAAATCTTACTAGAACATTGTGTGGTTAACAGTTTATCATCCCTTGCTCTTCTTCCCTTCGATGCACACATTAATGCATGCAGGGGGAGAGCGTTTCAATGGTGCTAGTCACAGAGCACACATTAACACACAGGGCAGTCTCTGAACATCTTTAAATGCAGAATAAATATACTTCAGGTTTTAAATACCTTTATAGGCTGTACACCCAGAAACACATCAGACTGGACTCTTAATTCCCATGTAAGTAATAGCTTATAGGCAAAGGCAATAAATGCTTATATTTAAAATTGTTTTAATATGCTTCCAACTGCTCAGCACAGAGAGGATCAAATGGAATCTAATTCCCTAGTTACTCCTCTATAATTTATATCATAGGATATATCTATGGCTATATTTGTATTTTAAGTGTGGGCCCTGATTTCATTAACTTTTACAGTCAAACTGGGAAAATACTCAAGGATCCCCAACACCTATTCAAACCATTAGTTTCTTCTCTGTTCAAGTGAAGGGCAGACAGACCCCATAAACAGTGCCTGGCTTTAACTGCCTTCTGTGGGTGCCATGCTGGCTATAACAATGATATCAGCAGGGGTCATATAAAATTTAACAGTCAATAGTCAACAATCAGTGTAGCAGGGGAGGTAATCAGAACAGACAGTGGCCATAGCGCTGGAGCTGGGTCCTGGAAGCTGTGGCTGTCCCAGGCCTTACGGTACGGACTGAGGGGAATCCTGATGGGACAGATGCAGGTGAAAGGATAGCACACTTGGTGTCTGGAGGCAGTGGCTATTTATCAACCAGCATCAAAGTGTTGAAATAATTTTCACAGATTTAAACAGATTGTTTAGCAGATGATGCTAAGGATGTCAAGGGGATATGTTGAATTTGTCTAGGAACAAATTCCTTCACATTGAGAAAAAATTCTGTTGAGTGCTCTCCAAGGATATTCCCAGCTGCGCCCAGGTAGTTGTCTCACCATTCACTTATTCAAGTCTTTTCCGCTTTGGGGGAAACAAAGAGACATCTGAAGTGGCCCCAGTCCTCAAGCTTATCATTGGGTAGGTAAGTGCCAGAGACAAATATCCTTTAGTAACAAAAAAAATTTTTTAAAAGGGCTCTGAGGGAAGAGCAATAACTTGTGGCTGGACTGGCAGAGAGGAATTTGTGGAGATGGTAGTCTTTGGATTTGGCTTGTGACATGATATAGGATATTAATAGGCAGAGGTGGGGACAGACAGTCCAGGTGAATGGCACAAGTTAATGCAGAGAAGCAGAAAAGCAAGAAGGAGGGAACAGGAATAAGAAACTAATTTCGATTGCCTGGAACACAGAGTAAATATGGAGGCGTCGGGTTGTGGAATGAAAAAAAATATTATACAGAGAGACAGACATGAAGACAGACAGACAGAGGAGGTGTTGATGGCTCCAGGGAAACCTAGCTTTGCCACCCGACATACAAACCAAATCAAATATACATTAATTGTGTACCAGCAAGATGATCTTTTTACACAAATCCCAGCACATGTTATTTGCTTAATCCCAGGAGGAAGGCACATTCTGAGCATGTAAAGGAACTGGGAGGCCAAGCTAATTTTCACTGCTGGGGACACTCAGCTGAACGAGGACATTCCTACAGACATTCCAGAGATGAATGGAACGCCTGTCTGCACCTCTTCTTAAGTAAGGACTCCAGGAGAAGGTAAAAAAGC
Organism: Zalophus californianus; assembly: GCF_009762305.2. Lineage (NCBI taxonomy): Eukaryota > Metazoa > Chordata > Mammalia > Carnivora > Otariidae > Zalophus > Zalophus californianus. The sequence continues at coordinate 22,525,870 of NC_045600.1, forward strand.
CTTACAAAGAATTCGTATCTGTGGGTACGAATTTTACTCTCTGTTTGGAAATTTATCCTGCAGAGTTTTTCTATCTGCCCACTGAATAAAATGTTTAGCTTGAGAGACAGTTAATAAAAGCCTTACAGAGTTACTTTCCCCCCTGCTGGGGGCGATTTAATGCCACACATTTGGAACGGCCATGTTTATGCGTGCGTGTGTGCGTGCGTGTGCGTGCGGGCGTGGGTGCGCATGCGTGCAAGAATAACAAAACCATAAAAGGGACAAAGCTTTAACCGCCCAATAGATTCCCAGCTGGAACACACTTTACGAAGGGAAAGTTACATAAAAGAAACTTGGGTAGCTTTAAACACCATCTGGGCCATGCTGTGCTCATTTGAGCTTCACCTGTTTAAAAAAAAAAAAAAAAAAAAGCAACAAAACAAAAAGTGCCTACAAATACAACTAGAGAAGAGATTTTCTGATTCTTTGGAGATCAGATGCTCTTGCTTTCAAACATGTGCAGCACATTGCCTTCAGTCCTATTTGGTTCAGGGATACATTTTCCTTTTTAAAGTAACTGAAAGAGCCTTCTAAAGTCCAGTCCTAATCTTTGGAAGAGAAAGGAAAAGATGTACAAAATAAACCCAGTACCTTTTAAGCCTAATTTAAAGAGATGTCCAAGCAACTCAATTACCTTCTGTAGTCTTCAGAAGTAAAAGGTAAACCCATGAATCCCCACAGGTAAAACGCTGGCATTTCCAAACCTTACTGCATCATGCAACCAAAGAAAGAAAAGACGAGACAATAACGCGAAACGCGAAGGGCATAGAACTAAACCCAGGATTGAAACAACAGGGGTCATAAGCACAGAGCACACCATACCTTCCGGTTTCTTATTTTAAGTAGTCAGCGCCAAAGTTGGGATATTTAATATTCATAAACCAATTTACGGGTAGAAATGCTTTTGGCTCTTACTTTGATTTTTCAACGAAACAAGAATCCATTTCCATCTTTTACCTAAGACATTAATACATCTGAAGGAGAGAGGTTTGACGGAGGGTTTAATTGTATCCTTTTATTAAAAGGGAGAGTAATATTTTCTCTCAGGAGACAATTTTCACGTGAAGTTTTAATTGCCAAGACTCACAGCACCCTGTTAGACCATTTTTATTTATTTATTCTTTTTGCATTATAAGGGTGATGAGATCACCGAAGAGGCAAATCCTAAAGGACATAGAATGAATCCAGAAGACACACAGGATTCATACTTCCTTTACACAGCAAGTCCTAAGGTTTAATCAGCAAAATTCAATAAAACACAACTAGCTTATGATAAAGGAACTTCTAAAGATATATATGACACTATTATAATTTTACATAATAAGATGTATAGAATAGCATTGCTTTTAATCACATTTTCATTTTTTATTTATTTTTTCACATTTCCATTTTTTAAACAAATTACTCAAGGCCCCTTAAACTGCGTGGCATCTGGACAAAATGATTGGCTTTGAAAATTTTAGGAATTACATTCTCTGGATGGAGTTGAAGAATGAATGCTTTGAAATTTCTAGTTTTTAGTGAATGTCAAAATAGGTTCTGGGGAATAAAACAATGAGAATTTGGAAATACAGCCCTTCCCCCATAAACATTACCATTTGATCTTTTAGGGAGATAAGAACAGGGCTATGAACACTGACTCTACTATAACACAAACTTGCTTCATTTTTTCTTTCTTCCATTCTTTGTCTTTTTTTTTTATCCTCATCTGATTCATAAAAAAGCAATTTTAATTTCTTTTCCCACTTAATAACAGTAATGACCTTCTGGGTCAAACATTTCCTCCTAGTTAATGATCAGTTAGCTGAGAGCCTGGGTAACGAAGACCTTCAGCCTAGTCACTAGCTGCCAATTAACATCCACTTTATCAGTCAGTGCTGTTTAAATATAACAAGACATATGCCAAGCTATCCACAAAGGACTGGATACCAAAATCATATCATTAAAAACACACTTCCATCAAGGCAAAGCTCTCGGGACATTTATGCTATCACAGCGGTCGTTTTCCTGAAAGGCAAGTGGCAATGTGTCTCCTTGTTCCAATTCTCAGCAGAGGGACCTTGCCTGGAGAAAACAAATCCCCTCATCTCTGCTGGTCTGGGAGAGAGTGAATGTTGGACACCCCACAGAGACTTAATGGGGGCACTTCAAGGAGGAGCTGCTGAGTCCAAATGCTGTCCGGTACGTGTGGCCCAAAATCCTTATCTCTTTGGGTCATAGTAGACCTCCTGCTAGAGTCCTGCCACCTGAGAGAATAAATCTCAGAAAAAAACCCAAATTCAGATAATCATATCCTATGGGCTTCTTCCACCAGGTTTAATTGGATTCAGTTTCTTTCTTCTCTATATGTTGTTATATAATGTATGCATTCCTAGGTAAGACCTTGGAAACTCTAATGCTGTTGGCTAAAGGCTTCAAGACAATCATTTGTTGATTAATATTTTAGAGCTATAATGCAAGAGATGATGAAAATCACTAGCATATTACCAAATCTGTCATTCATTCATTTTTTTTGATGCCCCCAAAGATTTCAGTGCATGATGGAATAAATAAACTTGAATATCATTCACCATGGATTCCATACACTAGCTCCATTAAATGGATGAAATAGTTCTAAAAGTCTTTAAGGGATTATGATAATCACACTTTTCATCTGTATAGGGACTTCACTCTCAGAATACCCTTTACATATGAGGCAGAGTCCTAGAAGGACTAGTGAGAGATCATACTCTTAGTTGTAACACAGACCAAACAGGTCTCTTGGTCTCCATCAACTATTTTTGCTCCATGACAGAATGTGGAAAAGTAACAGACTTAGGTTAATGGCCATGAATCTAGCTGCTACCACAGAGAAGAGAGAGGGCTACTTTCTCCGTTCTAAATTTTAGTCAACTTGTTATTAAAGCTTCTGTGAGCTTTTCCTTTAAGTGGCAACTTGTTTGAAATACATCCTTTAGGAAATAAAAACACATTTAATACTTATAGCACAGGGCTTTCAAGGGACAGAAGAGTTTTCAAGTTGTGAAGGGAGTCCAACGGTTGTCAGCTACCAGTTGTTATGAATAAGTCAGGTTTGTTCTTTTCTTTTTTGAGGTATAATTGGCATACAATGTTATATTAGTTTCAGGTGTGCAAAGAGGCGGGTTTGTTCTTATGCCATGAACATGTTCTGCAAGACCCTTCACCTGCAACAGGGCAGATAAAATAGAAATTGCACTACATAGAATGTAGCTATAGAATAGCATAGAATGAAACTATGCAGAACACTTAAGATTTTTCTCCACCACCTTCTCATCCACAGAATGGACAGGAAAGCCCCATAAAACAACATGAATGATCTTGGACTCTTTCTACCAGCAATATAAGCAGTTGAATATTAGCTCTGGTGTGGTGATCTGGGGGTGGGGATAAGATTTGTGTGGAAAACTGCTTCCATAGCAGTGGATTCAACTTGTATTTTGAGTTAGACAAAAGGCCAACAAATGTTGGTCCTTGCTGAACTTTACTGTGTCCCTGATTCAGACTGGAAAACAGAGAACTGGGTCAAGTGAAATGTAGCTTCTTCTCGTACCATACAATGCTGAGATGAGACAACAGATAAGAAAGCTGGAACCCTGGTATCCAGAGAAGAACCAAGGGCATGGTATGAATTCTTCTGGCCTACTTTCATGGAACATGAACAAAGAGATGAGTGCTGGAATCAGATTCTGTTGGATGGTGACAGATGTCAGCTCATTGTCTTCCTTTTCTGGCTCCCTGTGCCCTTCAACATGTAATGAATTCCCATGCACTTTGGCCCTACTCCTTTTCCCATATCACACTACCACTGACTTCTCTATTTCATGCCTATTCTTCACAACACATATTTTTCTTTCCTTAGTTACAGGCTGGACGTTTGAATTATGTCAACCAACCTATGGCATAGAGTTTGGCTAGTAATCAGGAATTAAATAAATAAATGGGTAGGCAGAAGAACTGAATATCAGGAACCAAGAGAAGTAAGTTTTTAGCATCTAACAAGGCAAAACTATACTAACTCCTAAAGCAATGGGATTACTCTGCAGAACAGAAGCAGACCTTTATTCAGTTTCAAGCATTTCATCAATTATTTTATTTAAAAGAAATTTACCTTCTGAACCAGAAGTTTCAATATGCCTGAATTTAAAGAGAGAGATGCATCTTATGCAGAAGTCAAGGTATTGTTAGAGATTGAAAGAAATACTCCCCACAGGGTTTTTTGAGATGGTAGATGCAGCACAATTTACTATACTTCCGCATTTTGGGGCACTGAAATGACCCCCTAGTCATGCAAGATCCTGAAATGAAGTTCAGGGACCCTAATGATAGCTTTCTAAAGTAGAAAAGATGAATGATGTACACTGGAAGCATTTGTATCAGCAACATTTAAACAAAGAGTTTTCTGTTGATCGGGATATTAATTTGATGGAAATTTCTATCTCTTGAGCATTTCAAAACTGAGATTGTATTGGACCCAGCTCAATACACATGGTAGAGGTTTTGTGATTATTAATGAACCCAGAGAGATTTAAAGGTGGTATATAAAATAAGAGGCTTAGAGGTTGACTATCTCAAAATGAATAGCAAGGAAACAACAAAGAAAGAAATAATTATTTCTTTGTTGTTTCCCTGCTATTCATTTTGAAAAAGTGTTCATGAATTGTTTGGTTTTCCCCAAAGACCAGAAGTATATGTGAAGCATTCAGCATGTATTTTTTTCTAGAAGAGAGTAGAAGTATGGAATTGTGGACTCCCTCATGAAGATGTTATAGAGAGAGATAACATAAATTATGGAGGCCCAAGGGGTGCACGGTGTTGCCTCACTGAGCAATGGGTTGGGAAATAGGAACTCTAGTCTACTCTAGATCAACAGCTCAGGATAGAAAGAGATAGGGTGATGGGTGAGTATAGTCAGGAAGCTAGTAAAATAAGCCAAATAAGGGCTCCGAATCCATAGGGAGAGGCTTTCCAGTCACCTGCTGCCATGGTGGAGGATGTGGCTAGAGATTGTGTGATGTAAGAAAAAAAAAAAAGCCCCAGAGTCCAAATAGAAGAGAACCAGATAGTTTCAAAGACCCAGAAACAAGCTAAAGTCTCTACACAGAAGGAAGGGTAAAAGGGTGAATTTAAAGCAACCACAGTAACAAATCAGTAAAAACTGCACACAATTTATTAAATATGTGCTTTGTGCCAAGCAACGTGCCATGTGAGTACCCTATTCCATTTAATCCTCCTAAACATCTTGTGAAGTCGATTTTACCACTGCTACTTTGCAGGCAAGGAAACAGGTTCTGGGAGACTCGAGAATGCAGATAATGAGTAGCAAAACTACAGTTCTGACCCAATTCTGTCTGATTCCAAAGTCCTTCTCTTAACCATTAAGCTGTGGTAAGAAACAGGATAGGAAGGTCAAGAAGAGCATAAAGGGGGCTTTAAACTCTCAGCAAATGTACAATAATGACATGGATCTTACGAGGCTCAAGTCTGATGTAATATCACTAAATAAAAATGTATAAACAATTAAATTTGTATTTTGAACTAGACAACCTGAGAATGTGTATCAACTTGATATAAACCCGAGAGACTCTATATGTTTAGATTTTGGGTTTCTTCCCACACACTCTTTCTCTTCCCACACTTTTTTTTTAATAGATTGTCTACAGATAACGATGTAAAATGACTCTCTGTTATTTAATGTAATAGAAACAGCAGTTGAAATATTTTGGGGTTATATGCAGCTTATTCCCTAACATTTTTCTGCAGGGTAGTACAGCCAGAAGCCAACAGCTCCACACCACCAGTCTTAGTATCAGTCAACCTTCTCTGACCCATTTGCTGGGTACAGAACACTCACTTATTAAAAGGGTATATGTGCCAAATCACAGGGCACCAGACAGTAGAAAGGAGGCTTCTAGAGAAGTTAACAGAGTGCACAGTGAAAAACTTGGGTCTGGGATAGGCTAGTCTTTGAGTGAAGTTCTCATTTTCTTTTTAAATCTTCAGGTAGTCAGAGTGAATTGTTAGGCCACAAGTTCCCTTGGAGGTGAGATGTTGATTCTGAATACCATCAATCATGGTATGAAATCCTTTAAAGTTTTTTTCTATACTGTCAAGAGAAAAACATTTTCAAATAATTTAGATATCCCAATATTTTCCAGAGTGAATAGACTCTCTATCCTGAACATTCTGATTTCACTAGCTCTGGACAAGAAAAGCTACTCTGCTGGGTCAAAAGCATTGAATTTTCTAGTGTTTGCAAATAAACAAACATCCTTTAAAACAGAAATAGATCAAGGAATCCATGTCTATCCATTAATCTCTTCATCTGACTAACAAGTAATTTTTGCCTTGCGATATAGTCTAACTCCATCTTCTTCATTAGTTCAGGTGTGCATGCCAGGTATTGTTTCCAGCAAAAAAAAAAACAAAAACAAAAACAAAAAAACTTCCTTCTTTTTTCCAATACTTTGCTCTGTTTTTTCGTACTACTATTTCAGAGGCTATTTTCAGTCTCCCATAAAATCTGTTCACCAACACAGACCTAAATTTCAACCTTAGGTAAATATCTCCTTATCTCAGGGCTCCTGTTTGCATTATGATTTGGAGAAAATCTTAGAAAAACAATCTGTATCTGTAGATATGGTAAACACAACTCAAGTTCAAGTCAGGAACAGTAACTGTTTTGTAGTATGTCTGCTTTTACTATTGCATATTTTCAAGGGGCCAAAAGAGTCTGTGTCTTTCCATCTGGTTAAATCTCTTAGAAGGCTAACAAAAATTAGATGAAGATAAAGGACTAGCCCAGACAACATGCTACTTATTATAGCTTGTGCTGTAGGAGTCCACATACCACTTCTCTAAAGATTACTCTCTTGTCTTGTGCCTAGGTTGCTTTCCCACAAGAACAGCCTTGGGTGGGGGTGGAGGGATGGGGAGGAAATGAGAGGGGAAAGGCGTTGGAAAGCGAGAGAACACAATGTAACTGCCGGACTATCAGCTCCACTATCATAATTACTTTCAAACTCTGACATGAGTTGAATCAGATGAACAACCAAATCAATTTTTGTAGTTGGCGATCAGTGCATTCTTAGCTTATAAATTAAAATGTCACTACTGGAGTACAAAGTGATGCCACTTCTGGGCTCCCCAGTACGTGGGGAAGAAGAGAGGAGCTCCCTTCTTCACACCCGTTATGCTTTCCTTGCCCTGTCTCTCTTAGCCTCTGACCACATTCTTCATTTTGTCAGTGTGGTCCTGGCATCTGTGTCAGTGCTGAGGGTCCTTTAACGTAGCACAATTCTATCCAAGAGCTTATTTCTCTTCATCAGAGAAGTCCATGAACCGTAGGGCAATCTAGAACAGCACACATTGACAACTTATTCCAACACATGATTTCCGGGGGGTAAAAGAAAAGATAACCTTGCTCAGAGGGAACCTGAAAGGCTGGAAGAAGAAATCCTGATTTTGGAGAGGTTACTGCTCTGATTTGCAGTGTGACTATCACATGATCACAAGGCTTTGTGATCTTATTTGAGTGAATGCAGCATGGTTCACAAACCAAAGGGGTACATTAGGAATTTTACAGACTCAATTTGGTAATCATTTGAGTGCCTAGTCTGTGACAGATACAACGTGCAGTCCTGTAGGTATAAAAGAATAATCCCTATGGTCAAGGATTTCATAGTCTGGGAGGGAGGGAGATTTGTGGAAATGTAATTACAATATGACTGATAAATGCTATTAAAACAGGATAAATAAATCACCGTAGGAGCAAAGGAGAGGATTGATTAACTCAGTGAAAGCTGTAGTGAAAATATGGTATTTTGAGTTGGTCCTTGCAGGATGATGTCAGCCCTTGCCTGCCACAGTCCTACTCTATCTGCCTCAACATTTTGCTATTCATGCATTCATTCATTCATTCACCCATATTCATTTCATCACTCATTCATTCACTCCTAAATCATTTATGAAGCACCTGCTTTTTGCTAGGCTCTGTAATAGGACCTGGGGTTACAATAATGACTTAGCACCACCAGTTATGGAGCAAGTGATGGGTGTATATTGTTTGCTGTTTACTGGCTAGCAATGAGAATCTGGAAATAATCTAATTTGTGGCTGCCCTGTATACAGAATCAATGTGCCTAGAATCAGAACCTCCAAATTTAGCCTTTCCACTGAGGTTTTAACATGAGACCCCTTTACAGAGTTGGCCAGAATGTCTACTTAGTCTCTTAATGCCCAAATGCCCCTTCTTTGTCATCCCATCCCCCACACCTCCATCTCCCGGATTTCTGACCTGGGATGGTACATGAACATCTGAAACTCTGCTCTGAAGTCCAGCTGACATGTGAATGTGGGCTTCTCATTCAACTCCTTTTGGGTTTTGCTTCTGGTTTATCTCATTTAGATTCCAGTGCTCTGGTCCAGACACTTGTCTAGCTTTTTGTCTCATCCACAGTAGCCCTATTCTCCGAGAAGAACTTGGAATTTAGTCTTATCTGTCTTACATTGAATAGCTTTCCCTATGGATAATCCAATTTCTAGCTGGCACTAAGAATCACCCCCAAATCCACATCCTACTAGCCTAACCTGAAATTGGATGACCAAGGATAATTATGATCAATTATGAATGATTCTGGGTTTGCTACATTTGTGGAGGTTGTCTAGGATGCCTAGAGTTGTCCTAGAATCAGGATCTCTCCTCCTTCCATCAGTTAGAACATTCGACTCTAGTAAGAGTACCTATACATAAACAGAAATTTCATTGCTTTATGTATTAAATACCCTCTAGTGATATTTGATACAAAACAGTACTGTGCACGATCTTATACAAAATCTTATACAAAATTACAGCTAAATGTAAATCTGCATTGGTTGTGACATGAATAGATCACAGAATTACACACTGTATTACCACCCACGACTAATGTTGTCTTGTTCTTTATACTATATTCCTCCTTTACTAGTAAATCTAGGAGTAGAGAAATCAGGTATCCAAGTCACCACTCTGTTCAACAATTTTAATAGTGGGAAAAACAAACTAACTCATTATTTATAGACACACACACACAGAGAGATTACATGCTGAATTCACCTCCCACCCCTCCCACCCCAATTATCAATGAGTCATAAATCAACCTTCCTACACCATCACCAAATACTTCCCTCACATATTTCCCTCACTTACCGTATAACGAATTTAGAGAGCAAAGATTATAAAAAAAGAATCAGTCATCTAGTTAGCACTGCTTGAAATGCAACTGATAACAGTGTAACACATGATATATAGAAACCACATATGCACTCTTACTTACATAGAGATAATAATAATTTGGGCATATTTTTCCACCTGATCCCCCAGCAAAGGGTATGTGAAGGCAAGTCCATGAGGAGAGTGAATATGCTTTTTATCACAGTCTGGTAATGCAAAGGGAATTCAATGGTCTGACTGTGGGTTTCTGATAATAATCCAATGTCCAAGGTGCTATAGCTAGTTTCAATCACTTTCTTACCTCATTTTATCTAGATGTCTTCTCAGATTCATGGAGAAATCTCAGTACATGAAAACAAAAAGATGTGAAGTACTTCTTGTATAGAGATGAGAAAGAAGAAAGTGATCTGTTTTTGGGTAAGCAAGATAGTCTGGCAGAGCCCTGAATGATATCACCATTGACTTGCTTTCTCTATTTCTAAGTTTTCAAGGGCTGTTACATGTAGAGGAAACCCTTAGTAAATACAACATAAGCACTCAAGGTTATAAACATCAGCCTGTGGGATTAGAGACACTGAACAAACTCAAAAGTCCACACTAGGAAAGGTCACAATAAAGGACACATAAAGCACCAAACTAATCCCTTTGGTTAACGTCTTATAAGATTTCCATCACAAATCACGTAAAGTACTCCAGGGCTTCTCTTTTCCAAATCTTCTCTAGAATGTCCTCCTGATAATGAAGGGTTGGTCTATCACGGTCGTTTTGTGTCATACCCAATTGCTCCCAGTTAAGAGTTAGGCATATATGGAGTTGTCATTATTTTACCTATTTTATGAATTTATGCATTCATCCTTTCAACAAATATTTATTGAGCAAGAACTATGTGTTAAAACTGGAATTTATAAGTCAGCAGGAATACAGTGGTTAAGAACATAGATTCTGCTTCCAGTCTGCCTGGGTTCAAATTCCAACTTCATCAACTGTGTAACTGTTACGGGAATTAAATGAGTTAATATGCATAACATGCTTAGAATAGGGGCACCTGGGTGGCTCAGTCTGTTGAGCACCTGACTCTTGGTTTCGGTTCAGGTCATGATCTCAGGGTCATGGGATCAAGCCCCGCGCTGGGCTCCATGCTAGGTGGGGAGTCTGCTTGAGATTCTCCTTCTCTCCCTCTGCCCCATCCCTCTCTCTCTCTCTCAAACCATAAGAGACTCTTAATCTCAGGAAACAAACTGAAGGTTGCTGGAGTGGAGGGGCATGGGAGGGATGGAGTGTCTGGGTGATGGATATTGGGGAGGGTGTGTGCTATGGTGAGTGCTGTGAATTGTGTAAGACTGATGAATCATAGACCTGTACCCCTGAAACAAATAATATATGTTAATAAAAAATTAAAATAAATAAAATAAATAAATAAAAATTTTAAAAAATGCTTAGAATAATGTGAGGCACATGGTAACCATCCCAACGGATGCTGGCTCATTTAATGATGATGGTATTGATGATGATGTTATTTATAAGGAGGAAACCAACACTAATCAAATCATGACACCAATATATCACTGCCAATTACTCTTCCTGCAGTGCTGTAAAAGAAAAGTACATGGGGTTATAAGGGGGTATAGGCAGGAAATCAGATCCACTCAAGGAACTTGGGGAAGCATTTCAGGGGTAAAATGGAACTGACAGTTGAGGGATAAGAGGAAATAAATAGGTAAGAGTGGCGGGGAGTAAAGAGTATTCCACGTAAACAGAATGCGCAAAGGCCCTTTGTTAGGAAGCAGCAACATGGTCTATTAGCCAAACTCAAGGAAAGTCAATATGGCCGGAGCACAGAGAGTGGGGCTGGAAGAAGGCAGGCAGGCCTGTGAGGAAAGAGACTAAGGAGGCAGGAGACAGATTATACCAGCTCTTATGGGCTATTTTAAAGACTCAGTCTTCTCTAAGAGCAATGATAAGTCATTGAAGTGACGTTTACAGATGAGAACAAGAATTCATACTGAGGTTCTGGTTCAGTACTCATCAAAAAACCAAGTGAGCAAGAAGTATGATAAATGCCAGGGAGATGCAAGACCTCTATCATCTGCCACTTCCTATGCTCTTCAGCTGCACTTCCCATTACTCCTCAGCTTGCAACCCACCTCCAGCACAGTCAGACCATTTACAGTTCCCAATGTGCCTGGTAGTTTCACCACTGCATTCTCTTCACATGGCTTCCACTGCCACCAACCCTTCTTGCTCTCACCTGCCTGGTAACTCCCACTGGTCCTTTATGGCACAGCTTCAATATCAGCAAATAACATGGTCCTGGCTACACTGGGCACTCAAGACATGGGTGCTGTCAGCATGAATGTATCATTTTAATGGGAGGGTCCTACCCAGAATAGGCTAAGAAGGTCTTTGTGAGGCCATACATTCGATGTGACCAGTAAGGAAGGCAGGAAGAAGCTTCTATTTTAAGTTCCTCATTTAAAAAATGCTTATAAATGTAGTGTATTTTAAAATATCAGTCACGTTGTGGTGCTATGGTTGAAGCTGCTGATTACGATTGTCAGTTCTCTGACTGCTCTAAGGCGCTTCTGTTTTCTCATTTGACCCAATTCCACAGAACTTACAAAGTTGACAATGGTCACGTGTACTAGATTAGATACGGTTACTTTTTATATGAGAAGACATGGTCTCTGCTGCCATCTGAGCTCAGGAATTCAGCTCAGGAATAGGCTTTTCAAAAAGATAGGTATATTGCAGGGGTGTCAGATAACTCAATGATAAATAAGATGCAGACGACCTGTGTCATGCTTCATTAATCATGTCACATGAAGTCATATTACTCTAGTCACTAGATAATGTGGCAGCCACTACTCCCAGAGGAAAAGCCCATTCCTGGAGGCACAGAAGCAACTCACATCAAGTAGTTGCACTGAAGTGGGTATGTATGGGTCCTGTTATCCTGATAAAACAATTAGACAAGCACACAGAGAGACTGAACTAGGATATTTGGTGCAGGATTTTTTCCCCCAATAGTAATAATAACAATAATAACAACAACAGAATATTAGAAATAGCCCAAGTATGCAACAATAGCAGATTGATTAAATAAGAATAAATGAAGAATAAAAATGTGCCTGGAAATGGGTATACAAATATACATCTACATGTTTAACAATTGGTTTATTCTATGTACACTATTCTATTACAAAACCTGGGTTTATTTCCCCCCACTGAATATTGTACTGGGAACATCTTTACACGCCAATATATGGATATGCAGTTATTACTGAAATCAAACTCTAAGACCACTTAAACACTAATGTTTTCAAATATCTGAAGTTTCTAAAACTTGTAAAAATAAAAATGGGGAATGTAAAAAGTAGGAGAAACTTCCTTCTTAGTTCCTAACTGGTTATGTTGAATGTGTGGTTTCAAATTGCCAGAGGCAGCGAGTCCTGGGTCAGAGTGACTCTGCACAGGGCTCCCACATTTTATAAGCATGGTTTCATTCATATGGGCAAATATTGAGTTACTTGGCACTATGCTATTTGCTAAAGATACAGTAATGAATGAGATTTAATTTGATGGGGAAAGCAGCAAATAAATGAGCACTCTATTATAAGAGAGCATGATGAAGGCATTGCTAGGCATACTCCCCTTGTATCTCTCCCCATACAGTATCACAGAAGCCGCCATAAATGGGATACTACCACACCACAAAGGGTTACTGTAAGATAAACAAACCAAATAAATGCAAAGTACCTACTCTAGCACTTGGAATATAGTAAATGTTTAATAACAAGTAGAAAAAGAAAACCGAACAAGCTGTTCTGTTGAAAGGGAATTGGGAGTATGTCCAAAGGCACTGAGAACCAAATTTTGGTATAAAAGTAGAGCTTGCAAGATTTGAATAGGCAACAAGTGAAATGCTTAGGGTCATTTTTTTCTTCTATTTACTATGCCCACCCATAGTTCTTTCCTCTTGCTTCCTATTGTATAAATCAGCAACACTATCTGATAGGGTGGAGCTGAACTTTCTATCCAGCTAGAAATAATCTGGTATTTTAGTCAAGTCTGCCTAAATATCAGCAGGTTAAAACATGGATGTTTCATTCAACCTGAAAAATAATAAAATGGAAATGCTAACTTGAATTAGACAAAATTGGTCTTAACTGACTTACAGTTGTGTGTGTGGGGTGTGTGTGTGTGTGTGTGTGTGTGTGTGTGTGTGTGTACGTGCATGTTGGAAGAACTTACAGGAGGGAAGGTAAGACGAATTTACAACGCAGGCAATAAAAAAATCAGAATATTAGTACCATGGTAGGAAACAAAATAGTAAAAGGGCATTCCAAAAGTATCAAGGAAGACAGTTTTGCAGACATAAAAAGAATTAGCAGATAAACTAGGATGAATGTTGCCTTAAGAACTGGTTTTTTATACAGATGAATGTTCTAATCCCATATTTTTGGCCTAGATAAAGTCACACAGCTAATTGTTCTCTTTTAGAGACAGCCATTCAGAATCCTCTGCATGACGGTACATAGACGTGCATAAGGAAATACTCTCTATGGGTATTTCCCTTGCTTAAAGCTCAGAAGAAGAGGAAGGAGTGGGTCTGGAAGAAAAGCATCATTTACTAGGTGACTCGGAATGTAGCTGTGGTGGGTTTCCCCTGGGTACTACAGTACCAAATGCAGGCATCAGGCAAGATAGACAATGAAGCTACTCCTTCATTCTCTCTTAGTTCTCTGCTCCTTATCAGCTGTGCTAATATTTAGCATGTAATTATTGCTCTCACATTCCTGATTTTCTTTTTGAAGGCTGAGTCATGCTCCAGGGAAAATCTTTCTCTGAGTGGATTCCACTTGTCTTCCCTCAGCTTTACTAGGATGAAAACAAAGATTATAAACATGGCTATCATGGGTGCTGGAGAAATAAGGTCGAAAATGAGGGCAGATGTTTCATATTCAAGTGTTTTGAGGACTAAGGATAAAATTCCTTGTAAAAAAAAAAAAAAAAAAAAAGGAACCTAATAACTTCTTTCCAGAAGTAAAAAAGCTAAGTATCACTGGGTAAGGAAAACCATTATTTAATAATATGGGATTTACAAAAGAGTTAAGTTTTTACTTTAGAAATAACTTCCTGTGCCACTGGTACATATACCTCAATATTATTTCTTCATTCTCAAAATAGACAAAGCAGAATAAAGGTTAGATAAGTTGTTCAGGGCAAGTGAAGGATTCAAATTCACTTCCTCCTAAGTACCGTCTTCCCTTCAAACTCACTGTCAAGCATGGCAAGAAGTTTTTATGCAACCTGGGGGCTTAACCCTATTGTTTTTTAAAATGATGGAGGAAAGAAAAACAAAAAAAGAAAGCACATGCCTATTTAACTTCTCCATCACTATGCATCTGTCTGTAATGTAATGACGCCAAGATGAGAGATGGCCACTACTGCTCACTGGGTCTGTCTTCATGTCAGGCGCTGCACTAAATAAGAAACACAGGTTCCCATAATGAAGCCTCACAACAATCCTCCTTTTGCAAATGAAGAAATGGAGACTCAGGGAAGCTAAATAGAGTGTTAAAGATCAAGCTAGTATGAACTCAGTTACCGGACATCGGGACATGAGCAGTTAGCTCTTTGGAAATGTTGCCTTTTCTTTAGAAAAGACAATGATTAAGTTGGGAACAATGTGAGGCCAGGAGAAATCTGCAAGCTGTGGGTTATACTCATGGGTAAGCCATTTGATATCACCTTTACATTTCAACAGTCTTCTTTCCTCAGGACAACATCTGGTTCAGCACACTTTCCTCTTTCTAACTACTCATATGCAAGTGCAGCATTTCACAAATCAGATTAAGTGCAACTATAATGCAATCAGTAATAGGAAAGAGTTAATGCTCTCATTTTCCTTCAAGGAATAAATTGCTAGAAATTGGTTGATTTCATAGTGCTAGCGATTTTTCCACAATGTAGTCTCTTAAAGTCACCAGGCTAATTCCTCTAGAGCATAGTAGAAAGGAGAGTTATAATGTGCTGACTTACAGAACTCCATAGACTTCCACATAACCTTGTTTCCTATATGAAATCAGTATTCCCCTAGACACCTTATACAGATTAATTCAGGATGCAAAATATTGACACAGTGAATTTATATAGTCACACAGGAGTGACTGCTACAAACATATGGCTCATGTCAAATGCAGGACTGGGGTCAGGAATAAGCTGGAGTTTCTGTCAAGTTTATGGCTTCAAAGAGACTCTTAAGGCACAAGGAGAGTCTTAATAAAGGGCCTCTTCCTTTTAAGCTCAGGTTTTTAGTCCACAAGAAGAGTTAAAAATTTTCTTTTTGTATATGAGTTGACTTAGTCACGAAAATAATACATATCATCAAAATATAAATATAAATGATTTGACAGAAGACTGGATAGTATTGCTCATTTGGGAAGAATTCTAGTGAATGTATTTCTATAGAAGTTTTGAGAATTAAGATTTAAACAAAATCTGTCACACTGTTACTCAAATTTCCATGGTACAACAAGGTATTTGGAGGACAAGAAGACACATTTATCTAGTGGCCAAACAATCTGTGTCACATCTGAGGGAAGACCATTCTTCCCATCCAGCTATGATGAAGGGCAATTGTGTTGTACTAAGCATTAGGTTTCCCGCCTCTTTGTCAGATATCGTAACATGGAAAACCATTAAAGGTAGGTCCATCCTGTGGCAAAATGCTTCCGAGCTAGTTACTAGTGAATCAGAAGCTGGGTTCAGTAACAACAACCAAGAACAGAAAAATATTAAATATTTAAAAATATGTCTCCTTTATTTGCACTCTCTCACTATTCCATTAAATCACTGGAGTGTTCTCTTCCTCTGACTCTCTCCCTCGCAGGCATCTCAATCCCTTCCTCATTCATCCCCTCGGGAGGTAATAACTTTTTTTTTTAATTGGTTACGGCCAATTTGCCGTTCACATCATTATGGCAAATGATTATGAAGTGTGTGTTATGGGGCCACCTTCAGGGACCGTGTTGGGTCATGGGTAAGCCAGGAGCCAATGAGGCACAGGTGGGGCCTAGATGCCAGTTGAGATTTTGCCAGCAAGCCCACGTCTCTGTGCTGCTCTCATTTGTGACAGGCACCCCTGTTTCGTGCAGGAAGGACGAGTCCCCATAGTCCAGAACAGCATGTGGGCTATTAGCGTCTTTGAAGCTCTTTTGCTGACAGCCACAAAGTCAGCAGAAGTGGAAGGAAGCAAACTGGAATCCAACAAATGGGAAGAACTGGAAGATTACCTTTGGGTAATGCCCCCTTTTTTGCATTCTTGCAAACTTATTGTTTGCTTTAAGTTCCCCCTAGTTCTTTGTGAAATAATGTTTTTAGTCATTTCCTCTGCTTGAATAGTGTCTCCTTACTTCTTCCCACACTGTTTCTGTCTTTCTCACTTCTTTCCTTTCCTCCAAAGAAAAACCTTCCCCCCAAAAGGTGCGTTACTTCTCAGAAAAAAAGACTAGGTTATTCAAACTTAGGCTCAACGGTTTAGGATTTGAAATAATAATCATTATTATTTTTTTTCAAATCCCTGGGAAAGGAATTGATATTTGCATTTGTAAGTTTGGGGTCTTTTAGTCAGTGACTAGTCCCATTTCTAGAGGTAGATGTTCTTCAGACTGTTTCAGAGTAACTGTTACTAGGGCTTACCTCACCTTGCTTCTCTCCGAAGAAAAGTATTATGCCTGCCAGCCCATAGCTGGGTATAATCTCATTTGACTTTTGTCCTTCTAAAAACTGCCTTTTTTGTACTGGGCAATTCTATTTTAATGTGTTGATGTATCCAGATCAATTAGGTTTAAACATATATATATATATATATATATATATATATATGGATATAGAGAAATATCTTAAAGTTGTGTGAAAGGTAATTTCCCAGAAGACCAACTTCAGAAATCATCCTGCCTAAGTTCAATATGCATCTCAGTCATATAACATACAGGATTCATTTTCCAACCCCATTCTCATGTCAGAGGCCGAAAATATTTGTAAAGACAGATCCTGTCCTCCCACATGACCCTATTCAAATGTCACACAAATTTTGGTCTGATTTCCTATTACCAAATAAACAGCACAAATTTCTTTTCTTCCATGAAATAAATCTTTTATTTGTGCTTCTTTCTAATCAAGACACCATATTCCATCCTGAGAATAATCCTTATTATTTATGTGATAACTTTATTACTAAGCTTGAGTTAAAACTTTATTTCAGGAATATCAAATTTTTAGTTTGATGTATCATCTAAATTCTTTATCAAATTAAATACTTTCCTAGAAATATGACTTCAATCTCTCCTTTGGATGTCACATAATAAGGCCACTGTGACATCAGGAGTAGAAATAGGACTTCTAGGAGGAATTTACTTTCCTTGGCATGACTGAAATAAAATAACTCCTTTTAATTGCTCAGGACAAGAGGCTTTACAAAAATATATGTGGGGTGTTTTTCTATTTAATCTGAATACCTCAGGAGCAATAATTTAGGAAAATAAGGTTTACATTTTATTGGGCTTTTCTGTTTGTAAAAACTAGCAGAGAAGTAATACTCTTAGTAGTAACAGATAGGGTCTGTGGAAATGTACAATGTCAATAATAAATACGTGTTATTTGTCTGCCTGTGGGTATTAGCAGTTGGTCTTAAAGTTGAGCCACTTCTTATTAAGAAGTATGTTTATTACCCAGTTATAACAGGAAGTTCTCGCTTGGAAGAGTAAATGGACCTCCTTAACTTCTTACTCTCAGGGAGTAACTAAACTGTTGGATCATTATGTCAAACCTCCAAGCATTTGATTTTACTACTACTTTAAAAACCTCATTATCACCTATTTTGTGTTTTCCTCAATGTCTTTTTCTCCAAGAGCAGATTTCTGAAAGGCTTAAAATGTCTAGTAGAATAAGAGGATATTAAGGCAAAAAAAGAAAAAAAAAAGATTTAAAGATAATGGGGTCCACTTTCTCTCTCCTTTAGATGAGAAAGATGAGTCTCTTGGAGTTTAAATGGCTTCCTTGGACAGTTATAATTGGGAAACCTATGATGTAAAGACAAACTTGGAGAGATATGAAGTGTTTTTGAACAATGCTTTTGTGGTTGGAAAGAAGTATCTTTAAAGTGCCTTTTCTAACACTGAGTGTGTAAAGTTCACTTTCTATTTGGCCATTCTACCTCTGGTCCTTTCTGGATTTCTGACATGATGCTGGACATTGCCTAAGTGCAACTGGGCATTTGTTTAGAGATGTAGCAACCGTATGTAGTTCATGCTTTTTTGTCCTTTCGGAAGTCAAGGAGGAAAAGGGGGAACGAGAGTGATCTGGAAATCACTCAAACTAAGGGAATTTGAACTTGCTATGAAGGTAATTGTATCCTGTTCCATAAAGGATTATTTTCCTGGGAAAAAAAAATAATGTACTTAGAAAATTCCCTTAAGGGGCGCCTGGGTGGCTCAGTCGGTTAAGCGTCTGCCTTCGGCTCAGGTCATGATCCCAGAGTCCCGGGATCAAACCCACACAGGGCTCCCCGGTCAGTGGGGAGTCTGCTTCTCCCTCTGCCCCCTCCCCTGTTTGTGCTCTCTCTCTTTCACTCACTCTCTCTCAAATAAATAAATAAAATCTTTAAAAAAAAAAGAGAAAATTCCCTTAATGTCAGTTCATAACACACCTTGCTTTAAAGGAGAATTTATAAAAAAATAAATAAATGAATAAAGAAAGAATATATATGTCTAATGGAGACAGAAAGTATATCTCTTATTGCCCAAAGACTTGAAGTAGATTTGTAAGCTGGCAACAGCAAAAAATTAACATGGCTACAAGGTTGTGTCCAAGGACACACTACAGGTTAGTCACAGACCTGGACAGGAACTTAGAGGAGTTCTGACTTGTCCAATGTTCTTCCTACTGCATCATGCTGTAACTACTTTGGAAGTAGATGGATGATACCAAATACATGACAGACTTTTTAAATTAATGATACAAAAATACACATATGCTTGAGATTAAAATGGGAGGAGAAAAAGTGCAGAGCTAATTAAAACTGCAGGGAGAACTTATGATAAATCATCCAGACAATATCACCATTAATTTGGTCTATTTTTCTCAATAATGTCAGGAAATCCATCAATGATCAGACATGGCCATGGGCTTGGTTTAGGCCTTTCAGCAAGATGGGACCACCAACGGACCAGTGACAAAATAGACCACGGTGGTCTTATTTCCCCCATATTGCTCTTACATCAATGCACAAACAAGACCAGACATATTGCGTCTCTTTTGTGTCATGTTACGACTGCCTTTGTTTTTCCTTCCATCTGAATATGCTGCCAATTTGAGAGCAGTAAATAACTCCTGAAGAAAACTAATTTGCACACAGCTGCAGTTCCTCAGCCTGCTTGAAGAGGCTAAATACTCTCCTGAAATGGAAGGCTTGAGTACCAGTGGGACTTGGTGGGTTGTTTTGAAGGTGAAGCTGGCCCTTGAAGCCATGGGAATCAAGAGTTGGATGGGTACCCCAACTAGGCCATAACCTCCAGTGGGCATAGTTCATGTGAACCCTTACCAAGGAAGAGGACAGGGGCATGAGCCACACAAAAGCAGGATCACTGGATGACATCTTACTCCTTTTCCTCTCACCTCTCACTTGCAGGTTCTCAGTAGTAAAGCCAGTTTCTACATCTGGCTTCATTTTCAGATCTTCTGTGTGAGCAGACTTGAGGATGAGGTCAGAAGGAAGAATGATCCCAGCCTGGTTTCCTCCAGCAAAATATTCACTTACTATGAGTACCTGACTGAGACTTATTTCATTCAGATGTTTCCTCTGGCCCCAGAAGAAGAGATCCTCTCTAAAAGCAAAATAGCCACTCCTCTCAGAACTAGAAAAGAAAAGCATTCTTCATGAATGACTCAAAGGCAAGATGACCTATTTCTGATTAATATGATGGTAGATAAACCCAGAGCCGGAAGGGGAGAAGAAAAACATATTTGAGTATGTTTGAGAATTAAACGCCAAAATCAGACACTTCTATATTCCATAAGGAAATCATGATTTACTGCAATTTTCCAAAAAGTCATCAACAGCTCCTTCAACTCGATCCTGGGTACTTAATTCCCTAGTGTACGCTCTGCCTGTTTTGTTTTCAGACTAAAACACAGATATGATCATTTTACAGAAACTATTGTAGTTCCTCCAAAATAATTACCAAAATAAAGATACAGATAAGAGATTTTCAGGCATAGATGCCAAAGAGTAAATGAAAATCACCTAATTTTCAATTACAAGATTAGAAAATGACCATTATGTAAAGGTAACTATACAAATAGGCACTGCTTTAAGTAAAGCTGAAATGTGGAAATCAGGATTTGCATACAAGATAAGATAAAGAGCGATTATTTGCATTTTTAAAAAAGGTCCATAATAGGGTTCATTCAAATAGCAAGATCTTCCATATCCTTAAGCAATGACTTGATTTCGAAGAATTCAATTCTTACTTAATTTTTTTAAACCTGCTCAGCATATAAAGCAAGCTGTTCCAGAGCCACACAGGTGTGAAACTGATGGAAGGAAACCTCATTTAAAAGGGAGTCCAGAGGCCAGAAGGGGGCGTTGTCATGCCCTACTCCTCTTTGTCAACTGCAGACCCCAAAAGGAAGTGAGGTACCTTGCATTCCCAACAGGAAGAAGCCTATACTTTACTACCCCAGCAGGAGGAAGAAAGATTTTCTCCTCTACAGACAACAATCCAACCAGTGAGACTGTCACAACTCAGCCAAAGAAAAGCCACTACACCCTGAACTCCTAATTCACTCCAAAGCAATTTTTATTTATAAGAGCCCGCTCTCAACTCCCCTTGTCTGCTTATAAAAGAGCATCCCTCTCCTTTGTTCTCTGGACCTGCCTATGGTTTTCCCTTAGTATGTCTTGAATTGAAATTTTCTGCTATTTCCAAATAAACTCATTTTTGCTGGTAAAATAATTGACAAGTTATGTCTGTTTTTTAAAGTAAGACAAAATGGCATGAAATTCTATAACCTGCCCCTACAGGGGTGGAAGGAGGTGGGAGAGGCAGGGGGAAGAGGGGTAGTGGCTGCTCCATTGTGAACAGGAAAGTCAAGACCACTGGATTCCACATCCAGGTCTCATGTTGACTTAGTTTTTGTGACCTTGATTAAGCAGATTTGGTTACAGGTGAATTTGCAAGGTATGCCAGAGGTAGAATAGAGGTAAATGTAAAAGATATGGCTAAATGTGGTTGCAGTTTTCTCTCCACAATCACAGAGAAATTGCTGTAAAACATAAGGAATGGTGGAGAGGTTTAAGAAAACAAGAATTTGAAATGAGTGGTAGAAAAAGTAAACTCATTCTGGAAAAAAATATATATATCTTCCCTCAGGATATTTTTTTTCATAAAGCATTCTAACAAGGTATTTCCAGACCAAGGCAGAAATAAAACCCTTTCATCAATCACTGAAGACTGGGGTGCCTGGGTGGCTCAGTCGTTAAGCATCTGCCTTCGGCTCAGGTCATGATCCCGGGGTCCTGGGATCGAGCCCCACATCAGGCTCCCTGCTCAGCGGGAAGCCTGCTTCTCCCTCTCCCACTCCCCCTGCTTGTGTTCCCTCTCTCGCTGTATCTCTCACTGTCAAATAAATAAAATCTTTAAAAAAAAAAATTCACTGAAGACCAAAAGAAAGGATATAGTTTAGGCATCTAAGAATGGCAGTCTTAGGAAGCTGGGTAAGAATTTCTAATGGAAGAAGTTAAGGTTCTGTTCAGAGGGATTACATCAGCCTCATATGAGGACAGTATTCCTGTTCCTTTCTTCAAGAGGGAGGGATTTGGTGTTCCATCTACCATCCTTCCTGGTCACCCTGACATCTTTTTGGAAAAAAAAAAATTATTATCAGGAGTAGTAAATTATATCAATGACAAAGTCAAAGATAGGTAAGGAGGAAGCTCCATAGAAGTACTTAGGGCCCTGACTTTGCAGAATGAGAGACGGATGACTCAGTCAATAAGACAAAATGGCATGAAATTCTATAACCTGCCCCTCAGGGGTGGAAGGAGGTGGGAGAGGCAGGGGGAAGAGGGGTAGTGGCTGCTCCACTGTGAATAGGAAAGTCAAGACCACCGGATTCCACATCCAGGTCTCATGTTGACTTAGTTTTTGTGACCTTGATTAAGCAGATTTGGTTACAGGTGAATTTGCAAGGTATGCCAGAGGTAGAATAGAGAATCATAAACATAATTTGCTGAAAATCTAAACTCAAAGAGAACAAGGACAAAAAGAAATTCAAGTCCAAAGGCAGCATGGAAAGGGCTACATCCATAGCACAATCTATTATTGAAAGTGCAAATACATAGACATAGTCAAGTTTGCCAATTACTTAAAAAATCTAATCAGGTGGTTCAATCAGTTAAGTGTCTGATTTAACTAAGTGTCTGACTCTTAGTTTCAGCTCAGGTCATGATCTCAGGGTCCTGAGATCTCCTGTGCCTTGGGCTCCTGCTTAGCCCAGAGTCTGCTTGTCCCTCTCCCTCCCCTTCGGCCCCTCTCTAACCCCCCCAAACTACCAGGTGCTGGTCAACAGGACATGATTATGCAGATAATGTGTCAAGTGAAAAGCATGAAGTAAGAGTCCTCAAAATTATCAGAGAATGGTGATTCTTGACAATCCACAAATCATGAGCTAGCATCCTGGGCTCTCAAACAGCCTCTCTCCCTCCAAACTGTAGTTATTCAATTATTTGAATACATAATTTACTGTCAACCTGCTACACATTGGGGATTGCTTTCAATTCTAGGATGAACATGATATAACCTCACAGAATGTATGAACTACTAAAGAATGTAGTCAGATATGTAACCAAGGAGTCAGTTTTGTGCATCAAGTGCTTCGAATGGGAAGTCAAAGTCCTAGGAGAACATAGAGGGTACTCCTAACCTCATTGCCATGAGGAGTAAAGAAAGGCTTTCCAGACTGGTGACAGCTGATTTGAGACCACAGGCAAAGGGGGATGGGAGGTGAAGCCAGTCATATTGGTACAAGATGGTTTCAGAAGGGAAATAGCATGTTCAAAGGCTTGGACAGTAAAATGGGTAATCACACTTGTCTTGGATTTATCTGCCTGCTGGACATGAATTATCTGGCACTGACACTATCAGCAGGCGCTGTCTACATGGGGGTATGGGTGTAGTTGGTTCTGAAAGGTACCAGAACATGCCATCCCAAAATATGTCTCTTTGGCCTATGGATTATTTTGAGCTAAAGGCCACTGAGAACCAGCAGATATAGGAAAAGCTCTAAAAAAAAAAATGGGGCCACATTTTTGTTTTATAAAGGTAATTTACATGTATAAAGGAATTTTACATTTGCAAAGGCATTCCAACCTTCTCCCTTACCAGGAAGTAGAAGACTCTTAGCAATTGTTCAGCAGCAGTGAAGAAGGTACCACTTAAATTCTCATAACAAACCTAATTAAACAACCCTTGTTTATCATACCTTTTCAGGTCACCTTCCAAGACCTTGCCTCCCTCCCCTAGAAGCTCAAATCCATTTTTCCTCTATTTAGCCTAAGACAGTACACAACCCCAAGTTCTAACCACCCCACTGGGTTACTATGCCTAGGTGCTCCCCTGTCTATGTGCATTATAAACTTCTGGTTTTCTCTTGTCAGTCTGTCTCTTGCCAGTCTAATGAACACCACCCAGCCAGAGGACCTAAGATGAGTAGAGGGAAGATATTTTTTCCTCCCCTACAAGTTCTCATACACGGTCAAGCAGCCCCATGCCCCAAAGACAAATGTGGACACACACGCTTTCCACACCCCACCTGTATGTAGTTCAGAATGGCCAGCCATCACATGAGGCCAGAGACAATTAACTTCTTAGGGCTCCTAGCAGGCAGGATGCTGACATGGGCTGGATGAGAACTTTTAAGCACACTCCGAACAGCTCAATTAGATCAAGAGAAAGGCTTCCTGAAGCAGCTCAATAGATTTATTGTACATTTTCCTTCTCTTCACAATATTAAAAAAATAAATAAAAATCCTCAGCTTCTTTGTGACCTGGAGTTGAAAGGTTGCTCCAGCCCCTTGCAGTGAGCCTCCCTCTCAGGTTAGCCTGCTTTCCTTTTTAATGGGCTGCAAGCTCCTCAGTCAACAGCATATTTATGGGGGAGAACAGGCTCCTCGGCACTCAGCCGGCCCTGGAAGCCATTCTAAGTCACTGTGTATTTATACATTTGACAATAGCTCTCAGGCAAGAGGGCAGGAGTACCACTTCCAGGCATCAAGATCACAGCAGAGAGAACAACAAGGAAATAAAAAGATGAGTAAACCTGCCAGTGCCCTCTTCTTGATCGAGCTCTGGTGTGGATCTGGGTACATGCGGGGAAGACAGAGTGAATGTATGGCTTCTAATGCATTGTCCATAATTCACCCCTGCGCAGAAGGCAGGCAGTTCTTCATGGCATTGTCAGAAGCCGGTCATAAATACAGTTTTACTGGGGGAAAGTGACCAAAAGGATGGAGAATGAACATTTGGGTGGCTTGTCAAGGAACTATGTGGAACGCCTCGAGGTCTTTGTTCTTCTGTTTGCAACCTTTATAATCCAAATATATGCTTTTTCCAGTCTAATTTTTTATTTAATAATTTGGATAAAGTTATGGATATTTATGAATAAAACAGCCACCAAAGCACTTACTAAGCATCTATTGTGTGCTCTATCCTAGACCTTTTCATTTATTACCTCACTCAGAGTTCACAACAATGCTACGGGGTAATTACTATTATTCCCATTTTATAGATGAGGAAACTGAGAGGGGTTTCAATAACCCATCCAAAGCCACACAGCAAGGGCATGGCAGAGCTACCTACCTAAGGCTGACTCCAGGGTCCAAGTTCTCACCATGTGCTAATTGATTACAAACATCTGTGATTCACCACTTAAACATACAGGTACTTCTGTGAGAGTCCTTCAGTTTTGTTTTTGTTTTTAGTTCTTAACAACCCTGAAGTCAGTAGCAACATCTTGGTTGGATTTTGATACATCAAGTTGGCTGAGTTATCCAGATTCCTAAATTTACTACATGACTTTAGTAGATCAGTCCTTGAACATTGCCGAACTAAAAGGGCAACTAACCCATACCTGTTAAATGCTACAACCGAATATTTTGGATTGGGGAAATATTGCAGGAAATGGGTCTCATTTTCAGTGTCTATGGTCCTCCTACTGCATTATTTTTGTGGAGAAGTTGTGAAATACCTTCTAGCTTTTCCTTGCCTCTTCCAATCCACTTTTCCCAATAGCCATCATAATTTCTAGATATGAAATTTTATCACGTCACCATTTGGTTTAAAAGCTTTCATCGTGCTGAAAATAAAAATCCTAGTGGCAAAGTTCTTAGGAAAACAATGGCTTGGTTCCCCTACATTACAGTTTCTGTAAACGACCTGCTCTTTGAGCTGTTTTAGATTTTTATTTATAGGTATACATATATCACTTTACGTATATATGTGTGTGTGTGTATATATATCTTTACATATTTATACATATAAATATATATGATATATAATACATATATATATCAGGTTCAACTTGTAGAAAGTTTTGAAGTCTCATTTCTGGCAGTCTCAGTTCTGGCAGAACCTGGCATAAATTGCTGAGAGTCATATGATCTATTTTGGACCTGAGGGATGACGGAGAGAAAACACCATGGCAGATAGCTTTTGTGTCAGCCCTGCTAAAGATAGGATGGCAGGGGACACGTTGGCTTCAACAAATGTGTATCTTCTGCAAAGGAACACAGAGTAGTTTTAGAGGTTCCTCAAGAAGTAAAACAATCAAATAATCCAAAAGTAAAGGATTAAGGGGCTGGGGAAGAAGATGCTTTTCAGTACATGCAAAACCAAAGAGAGGAGGATAGCTACCAGTTTTCTTGTTTCTTGTAAGCATAAGAACAAAAGAAAGCAGGTTCGACCCTGGCAATAAGAGGAGGGTAAACTGTAGTGCATCGGATGATCCCGGATTCTTTAACTTTCGGTCAGCGTGATGGGAAGAGTGCACTTTGAGATCAGACCTAGCTCCGACTCTAGCTCCACTCTTACCTAGCATGGGTTTCTCCAGACATGCAGTGAGGATGACAAAAGCAGCCTCTGAGGACTGATGTGATGGTCCAATTAGAGGAAACATGCAAAATGTCTTTCACAGCCAGGAACAACGTGGCAGAACGCAGTAAATGCTAGACTCCCTAACTCCATGTTTTCCCAATTTGCTTAATCATAAAATCAAACTGGAGATACTTGTCAAAAAACAGATTTCCAGGCATCTCCCTTAGAGATCCTGATTCAACAAGTCTGTGGTGAGGTCCAGGAATCTATATGTTCACTAAAGGCCTTTAGTGATTATTATGTTATAGCAAGTTTAGGGAATAGTGCTCCAGCTCATGTGGCCAAACCCCGTGGATTTGGATCTAGACCAGATCAAACTAGAAAGGTCTGGAAAAGCCTCCTGTTATGGGTTGAATTTTGTCTACCCTATAATGATATGTTGAAGCCCTACCCCCCAGCATGGGAACATATTTGGAAATAGGGAGGTTGCAGATATAATTAGTTAAGTTAGATGAAGCCATACTGCAGTAGGGTGGAGTCCTCATCCAGTATGACTGGTGCCTTGGTAAGAAGACAGTCGCATGAAGACAAGGACACATAGGGAAAGAGTCATGTGATGGGGAAGTCAGGACTGGAATTACACAACTGCAAGTCAAGTGTTACAGACTGAATGTTTGTGTCCCCCAACATCATATTAAAATCCTAATCTCCAATGTGATGATTATTTGGAGGTAAGGTTAATAGTCGGTTGTAATTTTGTTTAAGTCCTTTATCCAGTAATATGTTTTTTTTTGAAAATAAGTAAAATATCAAATGCATTTCTAGCACATTACAGCTATTTCTGAGCTCAGAAAAGTTCTGAGAGTGAGACAAACCCCAAACGGCAAAGTCACCTGGTGCGTGCAAACTTTTCATTATCACTGGCACAAGTTATGCCCCACAGATGAGTTAGTTTTCCATATATTCAATTCAGCCCTCACTGTAATGACAAAATGACATCTCATTATTCCATCCCTTATCAATACCATAATGGAATCAACTGGAGTCACAAGTATGATGTTTCATAGTCATTTCTTCTAGGGTGGGAAACTTGTGAGTGGATGAAAGGGAAAGTAGGTAATACCTCAAGGCTTTGACTGCTTTTCCATTTTACTTCTATTCTTCTCTCCACAAAAAAATGTAGTGTGGTGCCACTAAACTAATTTCTAGGTTTGGGGGTAAGAGATTACAACAAAAGTTTGTGCTTTCAAGTAACAGGGGCTGTTAGAACCTTTTTGACCCATGTTTATGGCTCCTTACAGAAGGCAGATATCTATCACAATGTTCTTTCTGTCATTCACATCTAATTCTTATTCGCTATGCAAAAAAAAAAAAAAAAACAACTTGGTGATCAACAAGAGCATTCACCCAATTCCCTGCTCATGTAGCATATAGGTGTTTGGTTAAAAACAGGTGGAAGCAAGGGAAGAATCTCATTAATCTCAATTTGTTAATCTATCTGGTAGGAGCAGCATAAAGAATAAAACCCCATGCTATGTAAGCATTAAGAAGCAAGGCTGGAAAATAGATAATAAAATAATTTACCTGTTTTTAAACAGTGTAAAATTGATAGGTTGATTTTAATTTGGAAATTTTTTCCCCAAGAAGAAGTCTGGATATATTTATATATATTTGCTTACTAGATGTTGATTATTTTTCTTAGTAATAGCCCAGAGGTGTCAAACACAAATCCTAATTAAATCATAGTGTGCTTCTACCTTGCCTCATGACTCAAAGCAAGAAACTTAGCATCATTTTCCTGACCATTATATACACATAATTAAATGATCAGTAGTTCATGAAATAGTATAAAATAGAAAGCAGAAAGAATATAATGCTCATGTAACATTGTGGGGGTGATTAGTTAGAAGGATCCGAGGAGATGATTTAGAAAAGTGTTTCTGTGAGGGTGGTACGTGGACCCCTGTTAGAATCACCTGGAGAGCTTTTTAAAAATACATCTTCTCAGAACCCATCTGAGACTTAGGCAAGTGTTGCAGGGTAGGGCCTTAAGTCACTCTCTTTTTTTCCCTCAAATTTGTATTGGTGGTATCAGAGTAACTTAAGAAGTTATTTTGAAATACATATTCCCTTCTATCTCCTAAAGCCAAACAAAATTCTGAGTTGACAGTGGAATTAAACAAACAAACAAACAAACAAACAAACAACTTTGCAGGCAATCCCACCTTGGAAACCACTGATCTCATCTAATGCCTTCATTTTACTGACAGCAAAATAAAGTATAGGAAGCTGTGATCCACCTAAAGTCATGCTGCATATGTTACTGGCAAAGCCCAGACTCCACCTTGATCCCCCTGACAGGTGTCACGCTGTTTTCTTCTTAAATACATTTTACTACAAAAAAAAGTCAAATATTCAAAAGTAACCCAAATCATCTGATGAACATTCATGTACTCATTATCCAAGTCCAACAATGATCAATTCATGGCTGACTATGTCTCACCTTTGTCCATACCACCTCTCTACCCTAGCCCCTGATTACTCTGAGGCAACTCCAGGACCATATCATTTCATCTAAAGTATTTGCCAAATTATATCATTGTAAAGAAGAACCCATTAATACTGCTTAGCTTCTTTGTGCTTCAGTATTTTTCATCTAAAAAAAAAAGTTGGAACTCTCAAATATCAAGCTTGTGAAAGCATTTATGTATTTGTGAGTTATAATATCCTTTCTCCCTCATCTGAGAAGTAGGAAGGATTTAAAAAGCATATGTTAGTTTGATCATCTGACCAACTCCATAATTGTTTAAGGTAGAAGAAACTGGAAATATAGTCTTTGAAATATTGAGGCACTATGGGCAATCTAGGGACAAATGAACCTAGAATTAAAGATAACATATAATGGGCGAGGTTATGGCCTTTCTTTCACAAACCAAAACATACTTAGATCAAAGGAGTAAGTAGCAACCAATCCACCTAGGAAATTTTTTAAAAATTGGCCTTTTACTTTTTAGAGATATTTGGAGTGACACAGCAATATGGGGGGAAGCCGCTATAACAAATCCTGTCACAGTGCACACAAAATGCTTACTTATAGGGCTGTATATAAAAAGGAGGAGGGAAGGAGTGAGAGAGAGACAGAGGGAGAAGAAAGGGTGAGAGAGACTAACTCATGCACATTTTATCCCATTCAGTACAAGGAGTTAATTATCATTATGGTAAATTATACAGCATATGAATTGAGGTAATCCTAGGGCAATCATCTCCCGATTCAATTAACAAGAGGTACAATATCTTGCAAAACTCCAAAAGTTTTAGAATGCTTTCTGTCATTGCTACCTAATGGTTGATACGTCTGGAAAATCTGACTTTGGAGAGTAGGGTTAATGTGATCCCTGTTCTAACAATGACAGAGCTATAATTCTACACCAAAAGAAAGAATCTCATATATTGCTCAATCTGCCACAATATACTGGAATGGAATAAACAAAACGGAATAAAGTATAATGACCACAATAATACATTAGGGTCCCCACTTGTATTTTAAAAACAAATAGTGGCTGACAAAGGTATATGAGGGTCTTGATATGAGAGAGAAGGCTGTGAACTGTTTTACATAAACGTTAGTACAATACTCTTATATTGGCTGGAAAAAAATATATATGAATTTGTGTGTGTGTGCATATATACATAATGTATATATATATTTTAACTTACAATGACATGGAAAATGTCTGATATATTTCTAAAACTCTGAGAGGAAATTAGAATAATATTGAATTTGATTAAATACCTTTCATATTGCTTTCAGAAAGCATGCAGTTGATTCTGAACTTCTGGTTTGTTGTTTTTAGATTTAGCATGAAACCCAATTCTGTGATTTAAAAGAACACATCAGTGAATGTCTATATTTAAAAAATGAAAGCTATCATCCATTTTACAGTATCGTAAACTAAATCCCCTGGAGGAGAAATGATTTGCCTTAGGTCAGAAAGCTAATTATTTGAAGAGCCTGGTATTTTTATTTGGCTGAGGAGATGTGTCAAGTGACTCATCCAGCGAGTATTTGTTGTATAATGTAGTGAGGAGTATGCAAGTGGTACGTGCTCCCTAAGCTTGAGAGGATTACAATCTAATTTGGGAGATAAGATACTGGAACAAGAACTAGTTTTTTTAAATTATGGCATCAAATTATGTAATATACATTCATAATATTTTGGAGCTGAGGTAAAGTAAAAGAGTACTGTAATCAGTATAGGTAAGGTGACATTTAAGCTTTTGTTTTAAGGGATGAAGACACACACTTCAGCCTCTAGGAATCTGCAGTCTAGTGTTGGAGAGAGGGATGGACAGACATGGAAAAATGATCTATGTCAAAAGGCAGAAGTTTTATTATACAACTAAAACAAATACAGTAGTTGCTATGTGTCACTGTGAAGGACAGCAATCAAAAGAGGTTTCATGGGGAAATCCTAAGTTGGGCCTTGAGGAACAAATAGATATGTCAGAGAAAGTGTGCGGAGCAAGACATTCCAAAAGTGAGTAAATTCAAGGAGGTATAAAAAGGGGTGGGCATGTGGCTGAGACAAAGGCAGGTGTAGGTAGGTGTCGGGAGAGATGGTTGGAAAGATGGATGGAGGCAGGGTTGTGGAGAGCCAAGAATGCACGCTTAGAAACAGATGCTTCTGTAACCCCAGGAGTCGCCAAAAGGTTCCCAGTGGACTGACAAGTTGGGACAGTGTTTTGGAAGATGACTCAGGTGGCAAGGGAGATTGGACCATCCAGCAGCTAGAAGCAGAGCGGCCAGTTGGTAGGCTGTTTTTATTTTTCAGAAAAGAGATGAGGGCCCTAAGTAGGCCAGTGGCAAAAGAAATAAATGAAAGAAGAGGAGAAATATCGGTATCGTCCATTGACTGAATGCGAAGGGTTAGAGCAGAGTCAAAGATGATTCCATGGTTTCAGCTGAAACTCAGCAGAGAGGAGCGTGATCCCCTAACTCAGAAAGGAAAAGGGAGAGGTGGGTTTGTAGAAAACAATGGGATGGGACAGTTTTACCCAGTGAGTATGACGTGGCAGCCAGCACCCTCTGGACATATTCAGGAGGAAGCTGGGAACTGGAACTCAAGAGAGAAGACAGATTTTTTTTTAAAAAAAAGGGTGACCAGGTGTTCACTTCAGGTATATGACAGCATGCGAAAGGATGCAGAATTGAGAGTATGCTCGTATGAGGCCCATCAAAGATGGAATTCTTTTTTTTTTTTTTAAGATTTTATTTTTTTATTTGTCTCAGAGAGAGAGAGAGCACAAGCAGGGGGAGTGGCAGGCAGAGGGAGAAGCAGACTCCCTGCTGAGCAGGGAGTCCGATTCGGGACACGATCCCAGGACCCTGGGATCACGACCTGAGCTGAAGGCAGACGCTTACCTGACTGAGCCACCCAGGCACCCCAAAGATGGAATTCTTTGAAACAAATTTCATTTAGGGAACAGTGGTAGACAATGTAAGATATATCAAGTCTGGGGTGCCCTTTCTGGTAGCTAGCACTGCCCTCGCAGCATATGGGGACCACAATAGCAAGACAGCCTGGCCCCCGTCCCTCCACTGGAGGGCAGAATTCCAAATGATTCCTCCACACTTGTCCTTTGGACCTCATCCAATTGTTTTCTTAACTTTCTCAGGTATTTTAGGTATTCCTATTGTTAGCTCCAGACTATGACTTTGAATTCTTCCATCCTGCTTCACTGTCACAGAATACACCCTTGACACACCAGTGTGCCGTCATTTCAACCCAACCCATAGGTAGGCAGTGATGGCTTCAGGATTTCTAAGAACAGCTTCCTTAAGATCATCAGGGTATTTGGAATAGGAGGTCAGAAAACTTATTTTGAAACTGCAATTTTTATACAAAGATCTGCTTTTAGTTACATTGTATGTTAGAGCAACAGAACTTTCTAAAAATACATTTACTTGCACTTCATATGCTTTGTCAGTTTTTGGTAATTATCGCTATTGTTATCATTCCTGGTGTCTGATATATTAGTGTCCCATGGTTGCTGTAGCAAATTAACACCAACGGGGTGGCTTACAACAGAAAGTTACTCTCTCCTAGTTCTGGAAACCAGAAGTCCCCAGTTACTGTCATTTAGCTGAAATCAGGGCACCAGCAGAGTTGTACTCTCTCTGGAGGCCTGAGGGAGAACCGGTTTCTTGACTGTTCCAGCCGCTGGTGGCTGCCAGCATTCCGTGGCTTGTGGCTGTGTCACTCCAATCTCTGCCTCTGTGTTCACACCACATTCTCTGTGCAAGCAGAGATTCTCCTCTGCTTCTCTCTCCTAAGTATACTTGCAATGACATTTAGGGCCTTCCCAGATAATCCAGGATTGCCTCATCTCACTATCCATAACTTAGTCATACTTTCAAAGGCCCTTTTTCCACATAAGGCCAAACTCACAGGTTCCGGGAATTTGGACCTGGTATCTTTGGAAGAGATTTTTCAGCCTACTACATAAGGGTTGGCTAATGGATTTTCTCAAGACACCTGGGGTAATATTTCCAGCTCTTCTTCCTTGTGGGATCCTGAATGTCAAGCTGCTAACCTAGGTATGAATTTTGACCTAACAAAGACCTGGCCTTCATTATCAATGTTGGCCTAAACCCATTCATTTCAGTTTTCGAAACACTGTTACCACATGAGGAATTCCATGTGAAGTCCACCATTTTTAAAGTAACCTCAACTTGCACTTAAGTATTAGAATATTTTCATAAAAATGCTACACACTGATGTGACATATGGATTTAATTAATATTATGCCAAGCCAAAGATCATCAATTCCCGCTGGTGACATTAAGATGAAATCAATGTTGCAGGCCACAAAATGTGCAACGTGACAAAATCTGACAGCATTAGAAAATTGTTAAAATGAAATGCATGATATAAACTCTATGCTGAGATATAATATAAATGGCAGAAATGAAGATACATACAGTGGCCTAATAGTTGCTGATAGCAATAAAACCCTACTGTAGTCAATGTAGTGTTTTTAATCACTTTACTGAGAAGGGGGTCACTGGCATAGAAGATCTGACAGTGGATAACCCTAGTTCTACTAAGTATGCCAAATTTTAATCACTTTATTGGAAAGGGGGTCACTGGCATAGAAGATCTGACAGTGGATAACCCTAGTTCTACTATGTATGCCAAATTTTAATCACTTTACTGAAAAGGGGGTCACTGGCATAAAAGATCTGACAGTGGATAACCCTAGTTCCACTACATATGCCAAATTTTCCATTATTGAGTTGAAACAACTTTAAAATAATATTAGTATTAGTTTGCCCTTGTTAAACATAATCTAAGTTATTGGTGGGTAACTGCTGAGTGACTAAAAAAAAAAAAAACAAAAAAACCAACAAAAACAAAACATTAGAGAACCAACATTTCTCAACATCCAAACCACAAAGTGAAGAACTCATGCACCAACAAGAGATATCTCCATGAATCTGGAAAGATGTTACTACACTTTTAAGGAGTAAATTGAAAAGTAGTTTGGATTCTGTACTTGGTCTCTGAGGAAAGGAATAATATATGCAAGTGTAAAACTTCTAAATTGCAGTTTGGATGTTTTCAACATCTGGATGCTTGATGTACATCAAATAGCTGAGAGGATTAAGTAAAGCTTTTTACTTTTTAATCTGCTAGTTTTCGAGTCATGTGGACACAGCTAATGATTAATTTTGGAGGGATATGTTAGTCATTTCAAGTTTATTAAGAAGCTACATCTATT